>NC_061859.1:14396452-14406452 GCF_019202785.1 Penaeus chinensis
AGAGAGAGAGAGAGAGAGAGAGAGAGAGAGAGAGAGAGAGAGAGAGAGAGAGAGAGAGAGAGAAAGAAAGAGACAGACAGACGGAGAGAGAGAGAGAGAGAAAAAGAGACAGACAGACGGAGAGAGAGAGAGAAAGAGACAGACAGACGGAGAGAGAGAGAGAAAGAGACAGACAGACGGAGAGAGAGAGAGAGAGAGAGAGAATTAGAATGGATCCTTCTCGCTCCTTCTAGAATTCCTTAGTCGCCGCCCTCTTGACGGACTGCCAAGGCACCAATCTTCCGTCAGTCTTGAGTGGTTCCTCCTCGTACCTCATTTATTGGGAATTCTATTCTTCTCTCTCTCTCTCTCTCTCTCTCTCTCTCTCTCTCTCTCTCTCTCTCTCTCTCTCTCTCTATCTATCTATCTATCTATCTATCTATCTCTTGTTTTTGTGCCCTCTCTTCCTCTGACTCTCTCTCTAATCTCCCTCTCTCTCTTTCTCTTTCTCTTTCTCTCCCTTTCTTTCTCTTTCTCTTTCTCTCTCTTTCTCTCTCTTTCTCTCTCTTTCTCTTTCTCTTTATCCCTCTTTCTCTACTCATACATGAAAAAAACCCACAATATATTATAATAAAGAACCAAACAACCACCCAATAACAAAACGAAAAAAAAAGATAAAAAAAAAGAGAAAAAAAAATAAAGACAATCACAGCTAATTTCCATAAAACAAAGTTACGTATCTCAGGTGCACGCAGGTTATCAGCGCGGAATTTTATAACAAACAGGAGGTAATCAATCGACATTTGGATCATCATAACCTAACCTATAAGAGAATCTGGCTAATCCCGTCCATTAAAACACTCGTTGAGAACTACGAAAAGGATCGAGGAAGCCATAACATTTGCATATAACTCGACAGATTCAATTAATACTTCAGTGCGTTTTTTTTTGTTTTTTTGTTTTTTTTTTGAGTGTGTGTGGGGGGGGGGGGTTAAGGAGGTGGGGGTTGTGATGGGGGGTAAGGGGGGGTGAAGGGGTTATTGTGTTGGGGGGGGTGAGGGAATGGGTAGGAGGGGGGGGGGGGGTTGGGGGTTCAAAGGAAAGATTTTTAAATTTGCTAGAAGTTATCGGCGAGTGGGTAGGCCTACGTACGTAAATATCGCAAGTTTTTCATTCATTTTTGAATAAATTATTTCCTTATTTTTGTTGTTGTTGTTGTTGTTCTCTAGTTACTTTTATTGTTGCTGTTGTTATCATCTGTAGTGGTAGTATTTGTCAACAAAAAGCCAAGTAATCATATCAGTGAATTATTAATATTATAATTACCATTATTATTACATTTATGATCATCGTTACTAGTACTACTACTACTACTGATACTACTGCAACTACTACAACCACTACTATCTTTTATCATTATCATGATCATTATCTTTCTTACTATGTTTTAATCTTTATTAACAAAATCATCACTATTAATATTATCATCATTATCATTGCAACTGCTACTATCCCCATCATCATAATCATCATCGTCATCATCATCATTATCCTATTCCCCACTATAATTATCACTTTACACTGTCACTATTTCAGAATCGATATTATATACTTAGTATCATTTACATGCACATTAAAAAGTACATTAAACATTACCAATTTTTCCTCATATTTTTCTTCCACGAAACCATCAAATGTCCAGTTAAACATATGTCGTTATTTGTATCATTTATCAACTTCCTTATCATACTATTAATGATCATTATCTATTATCATTAACTGATAAGGACTATCATTAAACGGCATCACTTGTTCAGGACAAATATCAGTGAAAAAGTCTCTTGAAATCTCTGTTAATCTATCACACTATTTATCTATTTATCTATCGCCTATCTAAACTTATCTACCTATCCTTTCAAATCCGTGATAGTTTATCCTTTATCCAACGATCTATCCGTTTAGAAACACACGTATTCATACATATGTATATGTATGCTTGTATACTCACACGCATATATACTACATATATAACATCTTTCCCCCGATATTTATTACCGCAGTGATAGATGGAACGTCACAATGAAACTTTTGCCGATATTAATTCTTAATTTATACTTAACTCTCACGGGCATTAATCATGGGTAATCACAGGGTTTTTCGGCATTTAATAACTACCTGGAAACGATAAATTTTAGCGTCTGCAGATCGCCATGAATAACGGACACGTTTGCAAGGAGGGGAATAAGTCAATAAATTCATGTCCGTCTTTTCGTTCGGTGTCACTGCTTGTGCGAGGGCGACCGGTCCGAAGTGTCGCTGTTGCTGGTCGCGGTCTGTTGTCTTTGCTTTGAATGGATTCGGGATCTTCAAGTAAGGGAGAGAGAGAGAGAGAGAGAGAGAGAGAGAGAGAGAGAGAGAGAGAGAGAGAGAGAGAAAGAGAGAAAGAGTAAGAGGAGAGCCTTGAAATCACATTTCCGATGATAAGATTATGATTGATGAATAAGTATGTATGTGTATATATATACATACATATATATATATATATATATATATATATATATATATATAGTGTGACAATTACACTAATGGTCATCATGTTGTCAAATGCAATAATGCTAACAACAACGACACTAATAAGACACTCATAGATATTCAATTCTAACAACAACAAAAAAACACATTGTCCTTACAAATAACAGAAGAAAATAAGGATGGAAAAAAGAAATCATAATAACATTAAAGAAAAGAACGAACACGAGAACGGATAGTGATGATGATGATAATAATATTAACAATAATCATAATAATAATGATAATGATAATAATAATAATGATAATAATAATAATAATAATAAGAAGAAGAAGAAGAAGAAGAAGAAGAAGAAGAAGAAGACGAAGAAGAAGAAGAAGAAAAGCCGAAAAAAAACAAAAGAACCCTTTGGTCTTCCTGAATCGCGTCCCCGTTCGTCATTCCTCCGGATCGCGGCGGATTCACCCGCATTCGGGCGCCGCGAACGCGCTTCCCCGCCATCCGTCACGCGGCCGAGACAAAACAGCGGCGGGCAACAAAAGCACACGGCAGAGGACGCACGAGATGATGCATCGTCCTCCGCTTCAACGCACTCGCCTCAACGCACTCGCTTCAACGCACTCGCTTCAACGCACTCGCTTCAATGCACTCGCCTCAATGCACTCGCCTCAACGCACTCGCTTCGACGCACTCGCTTCAACGCACTCGCTCCCAAGCACTCGCCCAAACGCTGAGATGTGCTGAGCGTATACACACGCGTCTAGGCAGACGCGTACACAAACCACGTAAAGAAAGGAAGGTCATTTGGATCAGCCATACAATGGTAAAGGGGGGAAGGGGGAGGGGGGTGATGTGCTGCATGTGTGGCGGTGGGTATATGTGTGTGTGTGTGTGTGTGTGTGTGTGTGTGTGTGTGTGTGTGTGTGTGTGTGTGTGTGTGTGTGTGTGTGTGTGTGTGTGTGTGTGTGTGTGTGTCCTATAAAATATGTATTTATATATATTTACATATATACACATTTATATATGTTTATATATATGTATGTATATACATATGTATATAAATCACACATACCTAGATATATAAACTTCTAGCTAACCATTCCACTTGAAGGGAGGGCGAGGGAGTAGAAGCAAAAGAAAGAAAGAAAAAAAAAAACTTCCATGTTTCTCCAAAAGCAGAACACCTGGGGGAAAATATGGCTCCAATTAAAAGTTGAGCTGTTGTGTGCTGCTAGTGATAATTGCGCCCTTCTCTCGGAACGTTTTTGTGGGGCGGCGAGGGAGGGAAAGGGGGGCGGAGGCTAGGGGCTAGGAGAGGAAGAGGGGAGGGAGTGGGGAGAGGGAGTGGGGAGAGGGGAGAGGGAGTGGGGAAAGGGGAGTTTGGAGTGGGAAAGGGAGAAGGGAGGGAGGAGGTGTACGAGGGAAGGGAGAAGGGAGGGGGGAGGGAGACGTGGGAGTGGGAGAGGGTAAAGGAGGACGAGGGAAAGGAGAGGGGAGAGAGAAGGGAGGATAGGGGAAGCGTAAGAAGAAAAGAACGGGAGGGGGAGTGAGAGTGGTAGGAAGGGAGGGAAAGGAGAGAAAAATAAGAAAGGTAGGGAGAAGGGGAGAAGAGTAATGTAAAGGGAAAGGCTGGGGTTAGGGAGGGGAAGTAGGAATGCGGAGGAAGAGTAAAGAAGAAGTAGAGATAAAGGAGGAATAAAAAGACTGTTAGAAAGATAAGGTGATGAAGTACAAGAGACAAGGGAAAGAGTAAGGGGCAAAGAGGATAAAATAAAGCGGTAAAAACAAACAAACAATCAATACCAATCACACAGTTTCCCAAAAATTAAACAAAGAAAACTTGAAACCTCAACGAAAGAGCTCAAAGCGAAAAATAGGGACAATAAAGACAATTGAAACTCTCTCAAACTGCATAAGATTGTATTAAGTAGGCCTATTCGAGAGGGATAAAGGACACGGAGAGCTCTAAGACCTAAGCTTGTGGTAGTACTAGAGGGAAGCTCAAGCTGCTGGTCGGCCTCGAGATGGGCTCGGGAGGGAATTGAATCTAGTCCGAGGAAGAGGGGAGACACCGAGAGCGATTTCGAGGATTAAGCTTACTGGAGGGAGGGGATGGTAGGGGTGGGGAGGGGTGGGGGAGGGGTAGAGGGGGGTGGGGTTGGGGAGGGGTAGACAGGGGTTGGGGGAGAGGAAAAGGGGGGGGAAAGGTTTGTATATATATGTATATATATATATATATATATAAGAGAGAGAGAGAGATGTGGGGTGGGAGAAGGAGAGACAGAAAACATAAAAAGAAAATTAGAAAAAAAGAGAAGAAAAAACAAACATAGAAAAGGATGGAGACAATACCAGCAGGCCAGAAAAAGAGAGAGAGAGAGAGAGAGAGAGAAAAAGAGAGAGAGAAAGGAAAGTTAAAAAAAAAAGAGAAGAGAAAAAAGCCAGACAAAAGAGACAGACACTAGAAGGGTTCGAAGGAGGCCTAAGTGTGGCAGTGTTTCGCATTTTAGGAAGGATGTGGTGGGGGTGTCAGCGGGAGGCGGCCGTAAGGGTCACGCCCCTGGGTGAGAACGCCTCGCTGGGTGTGTGTGTGTGTGTGTGTGTTTGCGTGTGTGTGTGTGTGTGTGTGTGTGTGTGTGTGTGTGTGTGTGTATGTGTGTGTGTGTGTGTGTGTGTGTGTGTGTGTTTGTGTGTGTGTGTTTGTGTTTGTGTTTACATGTGAGCTAGCAAGTGCGAAGGCATGAATACATACGTTAGCGTGAGCGTACGTATGATGTACATACTGTACATCTGTGTGTGTGGGAAGTTGGGAGAGCGAAGATTGGACAACTGCATCAAGGAGTTTCGAGCCGAAGCCGTCGGGACGCAGCTGTAGGCGACGGTGAAGAAGACGAAGGAGAAGCAGAAGAAGAAGAAAACGATCTCGAGAGGAAGTTTTCCGGCCGAAGTTCCCGGAAAGGAAAAAGTGTGGGCGACAGTGCTAATGATGATAACCGTAATAAGGATGATTGATGGCGTTAATAATGGACAGTAGTGATAATAGATATATAGTGCTGATGATAAAACGTATCACTAAAATATATATCAATGATTGAGAGACAAAGTGGGAGAGATAGATAGATAAATAGATAGATAGATAGACAGATAGATAGACAGATAGATAAATAGAGAGAGAGAGAGAGAGAGAGAGAGAGAGAGAGAGAGAGAAGAGGGAGGTATTGAGAAAAAGAGAAAACGAAAAGAGAAAAGAAGAGAACTGAAGAGAAAATCAAACGACAGACAAAAAACTAAGCAAAACAAAGGAAAAAAAAAATATAAACAAAACCAAATCCCTCCCCCCATAAAAGAGAAAAAGAGAAAAAAGCCTGAGAGACCACATCAATACAGCACACAACTTAATTACGGGACGGCGAGAGAGAGAGAGAGAGAGAGAGAGAGAGAGAGAGAGAGAGAGAAAGAGAGAGAGAGAGAGAGAGAGAGAGAGAGAGAGAGAGAGAGAGAGAGAGAGAGAGAGAGAGAGAGAGAGAGAGAGAGAGAGACTATTTTGTCCATAAGTTATGTCGGAGGCGAAGTGCGCGCTCTATACCTGGGACAATACCTTTTCCCCGAGATGATTTATGCTGTTGCTAATGTTGATTCGTTGCCCGAGTAATAGTACGTGTTGAGCGAGAAATGCACAGCGCTTTTATTGCACGGTTGTAATAAATAGCACTGGGCGTTTTATTGTTTCTTGTCTTTTCTTTTCTTTGTTTTTTTTGTTTTTTTTCTTTCTCTAACATTCGAATCTAAATTCAGATTAATTACTGCGATGGGTAATAAATCGATTATTCACCACTGTAATATATACGCAAAGTAATTATACATACATACAGACATATATATATATATATATATATATATATATATATATATATGTATATGTGTGTGTGTGTGTGTGTGTGTGTGTGTGTGTGTGTGTGTGTGTGTGTGTGTGTGTGTGTGTGTGTGTGTGTGTATAAAGAGAAAGAGAGAGAGAGAAAGTAAGAGAGAGAGAGAGAATGATCAAGATACATTCCTCATCTGCCCCCTAATTTTTGCACTTAGTAATAACCAACATTTTTTAACCCTCGTCGATTTAACCCACGTAAGAACAATACTTCCTTATTTTTTTCTCTAAATCACGTCACAGCATAGTATCTCACTCGAAAGCCATTTACAGCTAAGAACATTTAATGTAAATTGGGTTAGCAATCTATCAGAATCTCGTGAATTCGGATCATCCATGGAATACTTGATTAACATGTCAGATGGTGTATACTTAACTCTGTAATTACTTGTAAATGTAGGACATGAATAAACCGCTGTAATACTGTTAATTATCTTCCATGATAGTCAGATATTATGTGTGTGTGTGTGTGTGTGTGTGTGTGTGTGTGTGTGTGTGTGTGTGTGTGTGTGTGTGTGTGTGTGTGTGTGTGTGTGTATCCGTATACCTATGCACATGTGTGTGGTCGCAGGTAAGTTCGTGTAATCGTGTGCACATAAATCACAAACAATGATTGACACGTCCCTTACATAATAACTCACGTTTGTATACACACGTAAGTATATACATCACGGTTCCATAGAGCTCACGTACGCCGTAAGTCATGAATCATTGCTTTAATGAATCCTTATGTGGTATTCGATCACCTGTTAACAGATCATATTTCACGGTAGTTCGATCGTTTCGCCTTAAATACCGAGTGTCAGATTACCCTTTATAAATCACAACCTATATATAATGAGACCGTAAAGTGGGTTAGGCTAGACAATAACACCATAAGCTGACGAATGGCCCTCATAACATCCTCATTCCTTCCCTCATAATGTTTCACTAACCTTAGCCCTCAACCTCTTGCCTTCGCTTTATTATTGTTGTTGTTTCTTCTTTTTCTTCTTTTCTTTCTTCTTCTTTTTTTCGTTTTTTTTTTTTCTTATCTATTTCTTATTCATCATCATAGGTATAAACAAAAGGATAACTTTTTTTTCATTAATTGTAATTCTAGTATCGTTAATTACCAACCTGATTTAACCTCCCGTTGTTACTATTATTATCATCATTATTTTATGACCTTTTACCTTTTCTTTGTGTGTGTGTGTCTGTTTTTTTTTTTTTTTTTTTTTTTTTTTTTTTTTTTCCCTGAGGACTTTTGTATAGTTTTCTTTTCTCTCTCTCTCTCTCTCTCTTTTCCTTTCTCCTTTTCCATCTGTTCATCTTCCCTTCAGTCTCTCTTCCGTTTTATTTCGATTTCCCTTCCTTTTCCGCTCACTAATTCCCTGCTTCTTCAAGCAACGTCTGTTAAACTTTTTTTTTTATCTGTAAAAACTGAATCTTCAGAAGACACTAAAAAAAAAGAGAGAAAAAATATATTGTTCCTTTTTCTCATAAACAGTGTGCAAAGAAGAATACGAAGATGAAAGCGATGAAGAGAAGGATAGAGAGAGAGAGAGAAAGAGAGAGAGAGAGAGAGAGAGAGAGAGAGAGAGAGAGAGAGAGAGAGAGAGAGAGAGAGAGAGAGAGAGAGAGAGAGAGAGAGGCACTATTCTAGTTCAACTCATCCATCAATTCTTACACAACATCATCTGAACAAACACACCCAATTAACAAAGACGAAGAAGACGAAGAAGACAATGAAAAGAGGAGAAAACAAGAAGGAGAGGAAGGGGGAGGAAGGGATGGGGAAGGGGGGGGGGGGGGAGAGGAAGAGGTAAGACTCATTCATCAATTTTTATACAATATCTTCTTGACTGATTTACTGGCAACTCTCTGACTTTATTTCCCAGACAAAGAAAAAGAAAAGGGATTTTTAAAATTCGTCTTAAGATCGCAGCGTCGTGTATACTTCTTCTGCCGGTGGTGATAGATGGTTTGTCTGTCTATCTGGAGAGGAAGAAGTTTAGTATGTGTGGTGAGTATGAAATGCGAAATTTTGATAACAAGGTGTTTATAATTCCGTCGGTGTTGTATAAAGTAATGAATGAATAATCTGGAATCTATGTTTGATTTCTAAAAAAAAAAAAAAAAATCTTGCCGTGATGAAATTCCACTGATCTGAAACATTACGAGAAAATAGCATTTATTTATTTTCGTTTTAGCTTCATCCCCCATCTCTTCCTCTGCCTTCTTGCTCTTCGAAATCACCCTTCCTCCTCCTTTCTGCCTCAACCCCCTTCTCTGTTATTATACCTCTCCCCTCATTTACTATTACCCCCTTTTTCCTTCTTCTATCCCACCTTCCCTTCCTCTTCCCATAGATTTTTTCCCAACAACCTCTTTGTCTACCCCCACGTTCCTCAGCCTCCTACAACTCCTTTGTTCCCCATGCAATCCTTCCACACCCTTTCCCCTCTAAGATCCTGCCTCTCCCTTACCCCCAACCTTTATAATTACCCATGTCTCCCCATCCCCTTCCTCCCCCCCCCCCTCCAATCACCATCTTTCTGCCCTTTCTCCCACACACCTCAACCCCTACACACACTCCTTATCCTCCCTTTTCCCTTCCAACCATACAACCCTTAAACTCGGCCCCTGATATCCCCTTACACCCTACATCCATCCCCTGATACCCCCACTCCCTCCTCCATACACCCACCCCCTCCCTGGTCCCCTCTACACAGCACCATCTAGTGACAAAAAGTTTAATGACAGAGAGTGATGTATGGGATGAAAGCGAGTCATCAATATGGCGGCTGCCCAGCGTAGAAGGGATGGTGATAAGGAAGACTTTGCTGAGCCTGTCGTTGGAGAGGAGGCCGGGGATAGTGACTGGCAGGATAGAGGGAAGGATGGGGAATTAGTTCGGAAATGTAGTTCGGTCCGCTTGGTACTTTGTTCATATATATATATATATTTTTTTAATATTAATGTACCATCTATGTGTTTGCTTTATATGTCTATCTCTATTCATCTCTGTCTACCTACCATCTATCTGTCTATATATATATCCATATATCCCTTTATCTATCTATCTATCTATCTATCTATCTATCTATCTATCTATCTACCTATCTACCTATCTACCTATCTACCTATCTACCTATCTACCTATCTACCTATCTACCTCTCCCTCCATCCCTCCATCTATCCATGCATCGCTCCGTCTCGCTACCTAAACGGCCCATACACACTGCGATCCCAAAACACACAGAGCAGAGTAGGATTAATATATAAATCCGTAATATGCACACGCAAAAAAAAATAACTCAAAAACGAAGGTACAGATGACAAATGGAGGCGAGGTGGACAGGCAAGACAGGGGGTGGGGGGAGGGGAGGTGGCAGGGGGGGGGGGGTAGCAGCTCCGGTAAAAAGGAATTTATAACAGAAGGATGATAGAGAAGGGAGAGGGAGGGGGAGGGAGAAGGAGGGGGGAGGTGAAGATGGAGGAAAGAAGGGGATGAAGAGAAGGGGGGGAAGAGGAGGAAGAGGATGTATAGAAGAGAAGGGGGGGGAGGGGGTTAAAGAACAGGA
>NC_061859.1:14411452-14416452 GCF_019202785.1 Penaeus chinensis
AGAGGAGGAGGAGGAAGAGGAGGAGGAGGAAGAGGAGGAGGAAGAGGAGAAGGACAAGGAGAAGGAGAAGAAGAAGAAGAAGAAGAAGAAGAAGAAGAAGAAGAAGAAGAAGAAGAAGAAGAAGAAGAAGAAGAAGAAGAAGAAGAAGAAGAAGAAGATGAAGAAGAAGAAGAAGAAGAAAAAGAAGAAGAAGGAGGAGAAGGAGAAGGAAAAAGAGACAGAAGAAGAGGAGGAGAAGGAGGAGGAGGACACAGTGGCGAGGAAGGATTTAGAAGGAGAGACCTGCGTGGCCACGAGGCTCGTCCATCATCCTCGCTATAAAGTGACACCCCGAGAGCCTCCTATTTACATTTTTATCCTACTGTAGTTTTCGATAAAGGGCATCTTCTCTCCGGGTCCTCGAGAGATAGCGTGTGTCGCGGAGGAGGAGGAGGAGGGGAAGGAGGAGGAGGAGGGGAAGGAGGAGGAGGAGGGGAAGGACGAGGAGGAGGAGGAGGAAGGGGGGATAAGGGAGGGGAAGGAGGAGGAGGAGGAGGAGGGGAAAAGGGAGGAGGGGAAGGAGGAAGAACAGAAGGAGGAGGAGAAGGAAAAGAGGATAAAAAGGAAGAGGAAGAGGAAGAAAAAGAGGAAGAGGACGAGGAGGTAAAGGAGGAGGAGGAGAAGAAAAGAAAGAGGAAGAAAGAAGGGAGGGGACGGAGACAGAAGAATGAGGAGGGGAGGAAGGCAGAGGAGGACGAAAGCGAGAAGGAGGAGAAGGAGGAGGAAGAAGAGGACACAAAGAGAGTAGGAGGACAGAAAGGAGCAGTAGGAGGAGGAGGAAGATAAGGCGCAGGGACGACTCAAGGCGCCCCGAGAGAGGAGTGTTCTTCCTTGACTTCGCGTCCGAGGCAGTTGCTCCAAGGACAACAAAAGACAAAACAATGATAAAAGTTGAGGATCGTGTTATTTGCCGTTAGTACATCCTCTATGCATATATGTACTCCCTGTGTTTATATACACTTGCGGTATGCATTTTATATATATATATATATATATATATATATATATGTGTGTGTGTGTGTGTGTGTGTGTGTGTGTGTGTGTGTGTGTGTGTGTGTGTGTGTGTGTGTGTGTGTGTGTGTGTATGTATGTATGGATATATAATACGGTAGCAATCAATAATAATGAAATATGTTATTATCACAAAAGCTTTATTTTATACCCTTTTAAATCTCTTACAATACCCGGACTTAAAACGGGCGTCGGAGATCAAGTACGGCTCCCCCTCCCTCCCCCTCTCCCCTCCCTCCCTCCCTCCCTCCTTACCTTCCTTCTTCATCTCTCCTTCTTTCTTCCCTCAAACTTGCTGTAAATCTTAAGGAAAGATATGGCGAAGGTCCTGTGACATGGTCCATCAGTGGTCTCCAGGTCCGTGATTTTGTGCTTATCTATCTATCTGTCTATTAGTCTATCTCTTCCTTGTTTCTCTTTTTATTGTCTCTGTCTGTCTGTCTGTATGTATGTATTTATGTATGCATGCATGTATGTCTATGTGTCTGTCTGTTTGTCTCTGTCTATCTCTCTCTCTCTCTCTCTCTCTCTCTCTCTCTCTCTCTCTCTCTCTCTCTCTCTCTCTCTCTCTCTCTCTCTCTCTCTCTCCGTTGAGCATTGGCTGCGCGACACATACGATAACCCTGAGTTAGGATGACCCGTGTGTCACGCTATGCTTGAGACGAGGTTCCCGTTTTCCATATCGTGGCCCGCATCAGGGGGGACATCTCCAATTTGAATGTTACAGAGATTTGAATAAAAAGAGGGTTTTCATACTGGCTACAGTTTTTATTAAACATCTTAAGAAGTTTAGTTTCGGGATAAAGCACTGTAGATATCAGTGAGGGTTTTATACCATTTTCTTTATTAATTTACTTCACTTCTTGCTTACAGTGCAGCTTAAAAATAAATATATAGCTTCGATCATTATCTACACGCCAATTAAAAAATGCATTTGCAGCAACAAAGGACTCCGCAGAGCAGTTGTATGAAAGGAGAGCTAATATAATAAACAAGTCCATTTCGTCTACACACCCTACAGCTCGTGTAAACAATGCAAACATATATAAACTCGAAAAGGGAAGTTATAACTTTTGAGTTGTTAAATTTGTAACGTCCTGAGGTTGATGGATAATCTTTTATTCCATTTTTGCCGAGGACTTTTCCCTGTAGAGCAATTGTGGCCGTAACTGTAAAAGTTGATATACTAACATTTGTGACAATGGTAGAGTGATAAGGGAATTTCTTTCTTCGTGCGATAACAGTGATAATGATGACACGGTGATAATGATGATAATTATGATAGTATTTAGTAGGTGTTCTTTCCGTCATCTCATTATTATAAATTAGTTTGGAAAGTAGCTCTCTGAAGCACGTTACTGTCAGCTGTCAACACAAACAATTTTGCTAAGCCTCTGTCAACTTTATTACTATTATTATTAGTAAGTCCCCTCCCCACAATATTATTTTATTTTATCTTCGCAACAACAAAGAAGAAAGTAAAAAAAAAAAAAAAAAAAAAAAAAAAAACAGTCAAACAAGTAAATGTATTTTATTCGGTTGTTCAGTATTCATATATTTTTTTCCTTTCTTTCTTTTAAGTAACATTGTGAATGTAAAACAGCTTCTTGATGATGAATAGCAGACCGGGTTTTCCCTCTCCCCACACCCTCTCCCCCCTTCCCTCCCCTCTCCTTCCCTCGTTTCTATTTCTTATCCTCCTTCCACCCTCCTCCTGTTTCTTTTTTCCCCTCCCTCTCTTCTAATCGTTATCATCTTCCTCTTCTTCCTCCTTTATTCTCATGTCTTTTCTACCCCATCTTCTCTCCCTGTTACCCCCTACCCCCTCCACCTTCTACCCTCTTCCTTCTCCATCCTATCCTTAACCCCCCCCCCCCCCCTCTTTCCTCCTTCGCTCCCCCACTTACTCCCTACTCCCTACTTTCTACTTACCCTCCCTTCTTTCGTGTCCCCTGCCCCCACCCCTCCCCTCTTTCATGCCCCCTGCCCCCACCCCTCCCTCCTACCCCTCCCCTCTTTCATGCGCCCTGCCCCCACCCCTCCCTCCTACCCCTCCTCTCTGTCATGCCCCCTGCCCCCACAAATCCCTCCCGTCCCCTCCCTCCCACCCCCTCCCCCTGTTCATGCCCCCCACCCTCTCCCATTACCCCTCCCCTCTTTCATGCCCCCCCCCCCATCCATCCTACCCCCCCATATTTTCTCCTGTTCAGCATTCCCGTCGCAGCAAGCCTACCTGGCGTATCCGACATGCAATATTCATGATGGAATGTGTAATGACGCTGACTCGACCCCCCTCACGCACTCACACAGACACACACAGACACGCGCACATGCACACGCACACACACTCCTTCTTTGCCCCTCCTCCCCCTCCTCCTCCTCCTCCTCCTCCTCCCGTGTTCTCTTTCTCCTTGTTCTCCTCCATGTCTTTGTTCTCTTCGGTTTTGATTTGATTCTGTTTTGTCCTAATTTCCTTTTTTTTTTCTTATGATTTTTTTTTCTCTCTATAGCGTAACGTCATCTCCTTTTCATCCTTAATCAGTTTCTATTTTAAAAAAATATATATTTATTTATTATTATTTATTTTTTTTTTTTACTTTTTTCCTTCGTAAATCCATGTTTTCGTTTTATCATTTCCTCTTTTTCTTTCCTATATTCATATTTTCCCTCTTCTCCCACCTACTCTTCCCCTCCCTCAAGTTTCTTTCCCTCCCCTACCTTTCCCTTCCCTTATCATCCCTACTTCATATTCTCTCCCCCACCTCCCTTCCCTTCCCCTTATTTCCTCTTCCCCACCTTTCCGCCTTTCCCCCCATCTCCCCACCTCTCCTCTCCCTTTATCTCACCTCCCCTACCTCCACCTCCCCATCTCCCTTCCTCTCCCCTACCTCCCCACTTCCCCTCCTCTTCCCCACCTCCCTACTTCCCCTCCTCTCCCCCACCTCCCCACCTTTTCCCTTATCTCACCTCCCCCACCCCACCTCCCCTCCTTTCCCCCACCTCCCCTCCTCTCCCCCACCTCCCCTCCTCTCCCCCACCTCCCTACTTCCCCTCCTCTCCCCCACTTCCCCTCCTCTCCCCTACCTCCCCTTCTCTCCCCCACCTACCCTCCTACCTCCTCCTACTCACCTCATGTCCTGGATAAGACAATGCATTAGAACAATTTAATAAGATTCCTCACGTTTGCTGAAGACATTGATAAATCAATACTTTTGTTTCGTAGACGTGGGGTAGGGGTGGGGGTAAGGGTGTGGGGGTGAGGTAGGGGGTTGGGGAAATAGGTGAAATACTACGAGGAGAGGGAGGAGGAGGGGGGGAGAGGGAGGTTGAAAGGAGGGAAATGCCAGCAGAAGACGGGGGTGAGTGGGGTGAGGGAGGGAGGGGGCAGGGAGGGGATATAAATGCTGCAAGGTAAAAGGGGGGGGGGGAGGAATTAAGACTGAGGGGGGAGGGGAGAAGTTAATTTTATGGGTTAATAACAAGTTTTAGAATTCTATCATGAGTTAACTGAAACAAGTCTTTTTTAAACCTTTCCTATAAACAAAAATAAAACTTTCGATAGAAAAACATGAAAAAATTAACTAGTTAACACATATGGTGTGTGTGTGTGTGTGTGTGTGTGTGTGTGTGTGTGTGTGTGTGTGTGTGTGTGTGTGTGTGTGTGTTTACAGGCCTTGTCATTATTTACATTTTTCTTTATTCACTTTCATATCTATTTATTTCATTTATCTATCGATGTTAGCATCACCATTATCACATTATCAATTGGATTTTTGTTTCGCCAAAAAAAAAATAATAATAAAAATCTAATATGTGCCTTACGTAATGCAAGAACACAATACCAATTATCCATTTACTTTATAGCCTTATTATCAAAATGAGTCAAGTCGTGTCCTTTATAAAAAAAAAAAATTCATTCACTTTTGCCTTACGTTGATGGCGGACCGGTA
>NC_061859.1:14421452-14426452 GCF_019202785.1 Penaeus chinensis
TTATCGTCAACTCGTTTCGATAAAGGTTTTGGTTGTCTATTTTCGCTGTCCCCTTTTCCTCTCGCTCGCTATCTGTCTATCTACCTATCTAACTTTTTTTTCTCTCTCCCTCGTTCTCTCTTTCTCTCTCTGTTTATATATGTATGTATGTATCTATAATCCGCTTATCTTTAATTCTCTCTTTCTCCGTCTCTCTATCTTTATCTCTCTCTATATATATATACCTTTCTTTACCCTCACTCCATCTATCTCTGTTTCTCTCTAGCTTTCTCTCTCACTCACTCCCTCTCTCTTTCTATCTCATTCTTCTCCTTTCTCCCTCTTCCCACCATCTCTCCCCTACCCCCTTCCTTCCCTCCTCCCTCCCTCCCTCCATCCCACCTTCCCTCTAACCCTCCACCCAACCCCCTACACCCTCTTTCAAATATGACAATCGACATCAATAACAGGTCCTTAAGGGAAAGATGAACTTAATAGAGATTTATTAATGCCACTAACTTAAAGAAGACGTTTATTCATTCGGTCAATCGCCAGGATCACTCGACACTACTTGCTATCACACCTCTATGTCTCAATCTGGGTCCAATGCAAATGCTGTCGTTATGCCCCTGCGGCGACAGTGCTTGTAGCATGCAAAAGCTTTATAATAAATATAACTTATAGGTCAGGTAAGAGCTTTCGTACATGCATCTATTCAAAGCAACATCATGAAGATGTGTATATAAGTTGTACATCTGTGCCTGTGTGTGTATTAATAGAAGGGAGATGGATAGATCGACAGATGAATAGATTGGCAGGTTGGTAGACAGATAGACACACACGTACGTAAGTATAAACACTTTTAAATTGTACGCATTTTTGTCTGTACACGAACACGGCTAAGTTCATCCCGGCACACGACAGAACTCGTACACACGCACACGCACACGCACCCACGCACACGCAGACCATCTGACACGAATCAGAGGTAATTCTGAGAGCCAGCACGGACGAAGAGATACTGAACTGCCGCGACCGTATCGTGCAAGAGTATGAATATGTAAATAACGAAATGAGCATACATGAATAAAAGTTAATGAACATGTTTTATATTAATGGGGGAAAATGTCTCTCTAAAAAGAAGTAGAAAAAAAGAAATAAACAACTGTCTGGAATTTATATAAATGAACAATGTTGCAAAACTCATACATAGTCGATGACGTAACTCTGTGATGAATGCATAACACAAAACAATAAGTAAACTCTATGCCTACGCTGCAATGTTACTAACCACCGTAGTCCAGGTGTTAAAAACGTGTTGTAAAAACGGGAAACGTACTAGGTAGTAGGTAACAGGTCGTTGCTGTAACCACGGTGAATACAGCTATTAGAGACGCCAGCGTACAAACAGGACGATAATTCAATTTCAGGAAACGGCGGAACCGACCACTAATATGGGGTGGGGGTGGGGGTGGGGGGGGTGGGGGGGCGGAGGTAGTATCATCCTCTTTCTTTCAATCTCTCTCTTTTTTCTCTCTCTCTCTTCTCTCTTCTTTTCTCTTCTCTTTTCTGCTTTTCTTTTTTAGCCTCTTTTCCTTTCTCTCTTCTCTTCACTTTTTTCTTCTTTTTTTCTCTTCTCTCCCTCTCCTTTTCCCCTTCCCTCTCCCTCTCTCTCTCTCCTTACCTCCTTCTCTCTCTCTCTCTCTCTCTCTCTCTCTCTCTCTCTCTCTCTCTCTCTCTCTCTCTCTCTCTTCCGCACACAGGTTTCTGTTAGCCATACATCTTTAGGACCAGCGCCATTTCTTCAGCCTAAACCCCTCTGCCGCTGTAGGTATTTCATCATTCATCCCTTTCTTTCTCCTCGTCGGTGAGTGAGGAGTGAATAACCGTAGAATGATATTGGCTAAAGGAAAGGGAAGAGGAGGGAAAGAAAGAGAGAGAGAGAGAGAGAAAGGGAGAGAGAGAGAGAGAGAGAGAGAGAGAGAGAGAGAGAGAGAGACAGAGAGAGAGAGACAGAGAGAGAGAGAGAGAGAGAGATAGGAGAGAGAGAGAGGGAGGAGAGAGAGAGAGAGAGAGAGAGAGAGAGTTGGGGAAAAATAGTTCGAGGGTTGGGGTAGGTGGGACGGGTAGGGGTGGAGGATGGGAGGGATGAGGGGGTAAGGGGGGGGATGAGTTCTTGAAGGCAATGTGTCGACGGGATGGAAATATAGACTAGGGGGAAATTCTTAGTAACTGTGTAAATTTAGCAATTAAGGATTCCATTGGGGGAAGCTGCCTTCGGGGAGAGAAAAAAGGGAACACAAAAATTAACATATCAACCCTTCACGAAGTCCCTATAATTTCGTAGTCAACAAAGGTTTAATGGCCCTAATAGACACTCATGAGTTGCTGGCCACATTTGTACGGGTCTCTAATTGGCCGCTAGAACCATAATTATGGGCAATTACTACAAACTGTATATTCCCTAGCCATGGCCTCGCGTACAGCCTAACCTGCCCGTATCTCGGTAGAAATTACACCCTTAAGTTATCTCCAGAACAGTCGTATTATCAGCCAATCACGTGGCGCCGTACGTGCTAGTACCAGACCAATAGGCTCGCGAATACGAAGCGGTTTCGACTCTAGTTCGACCACTGGCGGCGCGAAGCAAGACGAGCTCGAGGCCTACATTTCAAGGATTCGAAGCCCATAAATTCTCCTTTCTTCGACGCCGATGATAGTATCGACGTTTACAATGTGCCATTAATTCATACATGCTCCATAACGTAACCCCTTTGGGCAAAGTCGGCGGCGTAAAAAGGTGTAACCCAGTGAAGCCAGCCAATCAAATTTCACAAAAGGCAAGTATTGGATTGTCCGATTATGATAATTTGTTTGTCTTGTGGGTCTATCTCTGTTTCTTTCTTTCTTTCCCTCTTCTTCTTCTTATTATTATTATTATTATAATAATAATTATTATTATTATTAATAATATACATTTTGTTCTTATCCTCTCCGCCTATCTGCCTCTCCCTCCTTCTCGTCTCCCTCTCTCCCGCTCTCCCTCTCTCCCTCTCCCTAAACGATCCCGGGAGAAGATCCCATCAATATTCACCCTGTAGGCTCTGGCGGGCAAGGCAGATTCCAGATAATAAAAACCCCTTAGAATAATAACGAAAGGAAAACAGACGCGGCGTTTGAGAAGGTGACGGGAGCGGCGACGCATCGTCAGGTAAGCGCAGAGGGTTGGTCGTCCGCCTCCGCCTCTGAGGTCTTCATTAACTTCAATCTCTGTCTTGCGTTCCAATATCGCCGCGTCGCTCGGTGCGTTGACCGCCGAGGCACCTGCGCCTTTGCCCCTGACAGCCGTGGGTAAAAGTGCACTAGGCTTTCACACGTATTTGGGTAGAAATTTATTCGTGGATTATATATATGCGCGCGCGCTTGCGTGCGTGTGTGTGTGTGTGTGTGTGTGTGTGTGTCTGTGTGTGTGTGTGTCTGTGTGTGTGTGTGTATGTATGTATGTATGTATGTATGTATATATATTAATTTACATATGATAAACATGATAATATATAACTAACCCAGACATCCAAAAAATAAAGACGAAATGAAGAAGAGAGAGGGAAAAAACAAACAAAGAGTATCATGATTCAAATGACTGTGATAATATAGTTAATAACAAGAAAACGAGTAAACAAATAAATAGCAACAAGGAAAAAAAACCATTAATAAACGGAAGGACAGACAATTTTAATTCTGGCGACAACGAAACTAATTTTCCTTAGGTAAATGTACCCAAAAAAAGGAGAAAGAAAAAATCAGCCGACAATGTTAATAATTTTCTCTAGGTAAGTGAGATCCCCCAAAAAGAAAAAAAGAAAAAAAAAAGAAAAAGAAAAAGACAAAAACAAATAATTATAAGAAAAAAATATAATAATAATGATAGTAATAAAGGAAACAAAATAACAGAGATAGAGGCAAGCAAACTATAATGTAAATAAAAATGACTATGATAATATGTAGGTAAATAAGAACACAAAAAGGAAAAGGAAAAGGAAGAGAGAAAAGCATAATTATAACAACAATGATCATAATGTCCCGCAGGTAAACAAGATTACCTAAATAAAATAAAATAAAATGTAAGGAATGAGGGAAGAGAGAAGAGAAGAGAAAGAGAGAGAATCGTAGAGAAAGGGAAAAGAGAAGATAAGAGAAGAGACGAGATGAGACGAGAAAAGAGTAGAGAAGAGAAGAGAAAAGAAAATAGAGAGGAGACGAGAAAAAAGAAAAGATAAAAAAAAAACATAAAAAAGACGAGACAAGAGAAAAGAAAACAGAGAAAAAAAACGAAAAAAACGAGAAGAAGAAAAAAGGAAAGAAAAATAACAAAGGAAAACAAGCGAATCGAAGAGACACAGAAGCATAATTTCCTCGTCGAGTGCGAGGGCAATCTAAATCTGAAATATTGTTGGAACCTGCACCCTTAATTCCGGACAGCTCGTCTAGGGCTCCAAAAAAGAGCAAGTTTATCACCCTTGCCTGTACGTAATAGGGTGTGCCAGCGCCGAGGTAATTTAATAAATGGTTTTCACTCGAAACAACTAAGAAAGAAGACATTAGCATTAAGGCTGTGGGTGATGGATGGCTCATTACCCTTGTTTCTGGCGGATGAGGAGGGAAAGCATTGTGGTGCTGGTGATGGTGATGATGATGAGCGTGGTGGTGATGGGAGAGGGTGGTGAGTGTGCTGGTGATGGTGATGGGAGAGGAGGGTGAGTGTGGTGGTGGTGATGAGAGAGGGTGGTGAGTGTGGTGGTGATGGTGATGATAATGAGCGTGGTGGTGGTGGTGATGATGGGAGAGGAGGGTGAGTGTGGTGGTGATGATGATGGGAAAGGGTGGTGAGTGTGGTGGTGATGATGATGCAAGATGATGGTGAGTGTGGTGATGGGAGAGGGTGTTGATGGTGATGGGAGAGAGTGTTGAGTGTGGTGGTGATGGGAGAAGGTGGTGAGTGTGGTGGTGATGGTGATGATGAT
>NC_061859.1:14433952-14436452 GCF_019202785.1 Penaeus chinensis
AGAAGAAAAAAAGAAAGAAGAAGAGGAAGAAGAATAAGAAGAAAAAAAGAAAGAAGAACTGGAAGGAAGAACAAAAGCGGAAAAAAGAAGAAACAAAAGAAGACCAGATAAAGGGGGGGGGGGGGGCGGGGGAAGAAGAGAGAAGAATTGTAGAGAAAAAAACGACAAGAAAAATAAACCGAAAGCGGGAAAAAAATAACATAACAATAAAGATAGATAAAAAAATAATAATAAACAGACCGAATAAAAGATAGATGAAAAATGGCACGGAAGTAGATGAATCACAGCTATCTCAACCGCGTGCAAGCTGTCCCGGGCGTTTCATTGCAAGATGCAACGTAACAAGATTGTGGGGAGAAGCTTCAGTTGAAGACGTCAGACTCGCAAGAGATATATCATAGCTGCAATTGCATCAAGTTTAGCCCCGGCTTCCTGGGCAATGCGTGCGTGCGTGCGTGCGGTAGGGAGAGGGAGGGGAGGCTGATGGGGGGGGGGGGGGGGGGGGGGGGGAGGACTTAGGAGGGTGAGATGGAGGGAGGGAGGGAGGGAGGGGTGGAAGGGAGGGAGGGAGGGGTAAAAGGAAGGGATGGAGGGACGGAGGGACAGAGGAAGGAGGGAGTGGAAGGGAGGGAGGTGGTAGAGGAAGAGGAAGATTAGGATGTGATAAAGGAGGAAGGAATACAGATGGAAAGAGGACGAGACAAAGAAGACTCGTATGTAGAGAGAAATTCAGTGAGGAAGAGAAGGCAGGGTCAGTGGGAAAACGAGAAGAAAAAAACAAACAAACAAACAAACGGAAGAAATTAAAAAAAAAAAACAAAAAAAAAAAACCACCAAGCCTTTTATTTCCCCCAAAACGAATCCTCCCACCTCCCCCACCCCCTTCTCCCTCCCCTACCACACGCAACGACCCACCCTCACCCTCCTCCCCCTCAAAAAAGGGACATAAGCAATCCAAAAATCGGCAATACATATAAACAAACCCGTTTCTAATCACCCCAAAGTGGCCTGAGCGCCAGCATAACCACCGAAGAATATGATGGATTACTAAAAAAATATTCCTTCGGCTTCAATTACCTTATGATGAACTGCCCCGTCAAATACCCATCGCGCACAGAGGGCAAGACACACCAGCTAAACTTACTACTACGAGCGCCGTGCTGTGTAAATATAATAACGACTGCAGTTCATTTATTCCTTTCTAATTGTACTGTAGGCCATCTGTCTCAATTATCACGGTCATAGATCAAAGTAAATATGCTATGAAAGAACAAAATAGCCGTTCAGGCTCGCTCTCGCTCTCGCTCTTTCTCGGCTGCTAAACGACCGCTTCTGTCCTGATGAGACGCAGGGGTTGAGAGAGAGAGAGAGAGAGAGAGAGAGAGAGAGAGAGAGAGAGAGAGAGAGAGAGAGAGAGAGAGAGAGAGAGAGAGAGAGAGAGAGAGAGAGGGGGGGGGGGGGGGGGCGAGACAGAGACAGAGAGAGAGAGAGAGAGGGAGAGAGAGAGAGAGAGAGAGAGAGAGAGAGAGAGAGAGAGAGAGAGAGAGAGAGGGGGGGGGGGGAGACAGAGACAGAGAGAGAGACAGAGAGAGAGAGAGAGAGAGAGAGAGAGAGAGAGAGAGAGAGAGAGAGAGAGAGAGAGAGAGAGAGAGAGAGAGAGAGAGAGAGAGAGAGAGAGCAAGCGATAGACAGGAGACAGAGAGAGACAGAGAGAAACAGAGACAGATAGAGAGAGAGAGAGAGAGCGAGAGAGAGCGAGAGAGAGAGAGAGGGAGAGGTACTGAATCCGGAAATTCTCGACACATTGTTGAACTCAAATATATTCACTCGCTGGTATTTCCATCAAGCTGGATGGATCGGTCGGTTTGTCTGTTTGTTCATTTTCCAATTTTCGCTTTTTTGAAATACACCGAAAACCCCTTGCATTGACAATAACTATCTGTCTGACAGCAGTTTTATTTATTCTGTTTCATTTTATCGCTTCCCATGCCTTTATTCTTCTTCTTTTTTTCGCTCTTTCTCTATGCTATGTTTCTCTTTCTTACGTTTCCTCTGTGTGTTTTTCTTTCAATATTTTTGGGCTTATTATTCACATATATCTAGGGAAGAGGGTGAGGATGAGAGGGAGAGAGGGAGAGAGGGAAAGAGAGAGACAGAGAGAGAGGGAGGGAGAGAGGGATAGAGGGATAGAGGGAGAGAGAGAGAGAGAGAGAGAGAGAGAGAGAGAGAGAGAGAGAGAGAGAGAGAGAGAGAGAGAGAGAGAGAGAGAGAGAGAGAGAGAGAGAGAGAGAGAGAGACAGACAGAGAGGGAGAAGGAAAGAAGGTAGATAACGGAGATAAAATGAAAAAAAAAAAAAAAAAAAAACAGCAGAAGAAGGGAAAACAAAGAATTAATGAATAAAAATTAAGATTTTTTATTAGTTTCCTCCATTACTCACACATTCACTCACTCAATCTCTTTTATCCCCCCCCCCCCTCTCTCTCTCTCTCTCTATCTATC
>NC_061859.1:14438952-14443952 GCF_019202785.1 Penaeus chinensis
GAGAGAGAGAGAGAGAGAGATCTGATGCTTCTCTTTCCATATTATTATTATTATTATTGTTGTTATTGTGACTATTATCATAATTATCATTATTATCTTTATTTTATAATAATAATGATAGTAATAATAATAATAATAATAATAATAATAATAATAATTATTATTATCATTATTATTATTATTATTATTATTTTCATTATTATTATTATTATTATTATTATTATTATTATTATTATCATTATTATCATTATCATTATTATCATTATCATTATTATTATCATTATTATTATTATTAATGTCTTTATTATATTTAATAATTAACATTATCATTATCATCATTATTCTTGTCATTATAATTATCATCCTCATCAATATCATCATTATCATTGTCCTCACTTCCATCATTATCAATTATTTTCCTCATCACATCATAATTATAATCATCACATTTATCACTTCGAGTTCTTGGACGTCATTATACTTTTCAATTATAATGCTTCATCTTGCAAAGCCAGCGACAGCCTTTGCAATATATCATTTGCAAAGGTAAGAAATCAAGACAAACGTTATCCTCGAGCAAAGACAAGAACGAGATGAAGAATTAACGATATGATTTTTAATAAGAAAAGACAGATTAAATAAGATTATGATTTTTGTTGCCTATTTTTTTATTTTTTTATTTTTTATCCGTTGTTCTGTTGATTTTGTTTGTTTGTTTCTTTTCTCTTGTAGATTGCTTCTTTTTCTTCTTCTTAATTCTCTCTCTTATCCTTTATATTTCTACTTCCCTATCTCTCCTTTTTTATTTTTTTATTTATTCCTTTCTCTCTTTCTCCATATTCTATTTTATATTGTTCTTAAGTTATTCTCTTGTCTTCTCCATATCTCCTTCCCTTCCTATCCTTTTTTCTTGTTTTCTTCTCTTCTTTTTCCTCTTCCACCATCATCTGGAGACGCAAAGATACTCCCGCTGCAACGGCTCAGATTGCATGCAACATTCGCCCTCAACAAGTGCCATTGTTAGCGTTGGGTAGGTGTGAGGTGGAGGGGGAGGGGGGATAAGGACGCCCTACAACAGAGCTTGAAGGTAGGGAAGGTGTCTGTGGGGTTGAGGGCGGGGGGGGGGGGGGAGGGGGTAGGAGATCCACCGGAGGGGAAAATAAAAGTTATTGTCACAGTGGGGTCTTTAGCCTCATCCCCAGCCCCTCTCTCTTCTTCCTTCCCTCTCTCTTCTTCCTTCCCTCTCCTCCATCTTTTCTCTCTCCTCTCTCCTCTTTACTCTCTCCTCCTCCTCCTGTCTCCCCTCTTCTCTCTCCCTTCTCCCCAGTTCCTTCTCCACTCTGCCATGTCCCCTCTTCATCTCTCACCTCTCTCACCTCTCTCTCTCTCTCTCTCTCTCTCTCTCTCTCTCTCTCTCTCTCTCTCTCTCTCTCTCTCTCTCTCTCTCTCTCTCTCTCTCTTCTCCTTCTTCTCCCCTGTCCCCTCTCCCCTCTCCCTTGTCCCCTTTTTCCTGAAGAGAAGAGTTAGTCAGCGCTGGATGACTGCTTTTTGAGAGGGAACTGGGGTAGGGGAGAAGAGGGGAGAGATTTGGGGAAAAGGGGTGGAAGGGGAAAGTCCATGGAAGGATTTGAGGGAAAGGTAGGGTAAGGGTGTAGGGGAAGGAAGGGATCTGGATTGAGAAGGGGAAACAGAGAGGAGGAGGAGGGGAGGGGGAGGGGGGTGAGGGAGAAGAGATCGGAGGGAGGGGGGAGGAAAGGAAGGGAGAAGAGAGAAGGGGTTGTGGAAGGAGGGTGGGCGGGGGGGGGGGGTGTCTGCTATTGATCCCCCCGGATGAGTGATTGCAACATCAGACTCTAGATTTTGATTTGCAAGCCTTACCCTCTCCTACCCCCCCCCACCCCCCTCCTTCTCCCCTTTTGCTCACGGTTCCCTCCTCCCCTTTTTACCCCTCCCTCTCCCCACCACCCTCCCTCTCCCTCCTCTCTCTCACCCCCCTCTAAACCGGCCCACTGTCAAAGGGAAAATATTACCTCAGGGAAACATGAAGTATTACCCCCGACGGGAAGTAGATATTTTGTTTTAACTAACTTATAAACATAATTAACCCCCCCTAACCCCCCCTGCCCCTACTCTAAAAAAGAAAAAGAAAAAATATCCTGCCATGCTCATCTCATGATGAAAAGAGTACCAGAAATAATTTGATTTACAACTAAGGTTTGTTATTTATATATATTCTTTCCGGACTATTAATCATGCTTTTTGTAGGTTAGCAAATAATCTGTCTGTTTTTTTTTGTTTTTTTTTTGCCTTTTTATGCCGGTTTATTTTATTTGATTTATGTTTTTTTTATCATTGCTATAGTAATCTGACAAAGGGCCGTTGCCTTGTCGTTTAGATTATATGTATATCCCTTCAATCCACGAGAAAATACAAAATTCTTATTAATAATCCGAACACAAAAACTAAAAAAAAAAAAAAAAAAAAAATACGAATATTGCCAGAAGGAAATCACTATTATTTTCTATCTATTTTCTATTATTTTTTGGTAATTTCTCGGTCTGCTGAACCCACGTAAAGAGAGAGAGAGAGAGAGAGAGAGAGAGAGAGAGAGAGAGAGAGAGAGAGAGAGAGAGAGAGAGAGAGAGAGAGAGAGAGAAAGAGAGAGAGAGAGAGAGAGAGAGAGAATAAAAGAAAGAGGAAAGGGCGGAGAAGACGAAGAAAACAGGAGGAATTCATCTGCCAAAATTCGAACGGTTTTCTGGATCTGTGCCGATGGCGCTTACGACACATCGACCTGGAAAGAGGGAGACAAAAAAGAAAGAAGGAAAGAAGGAGAGGAAGAGGGAGATGACAAAGAAGAAGAAGAAGAAGAAGAAGAAGAAGAAAAAAGATGAAGAAGAAGAAGAAGAAGAGAGTGAGAAAGAGAGAGGGAGAGAGAAAGAGAAAGAAAGAGAGAGGGAGAGAGAGAGAGAGGGAGAGAGAGAAAGAGAGAGAGAGAGAGAGAGAGAGAGAGAGAGAGAGAGAGAGAGAGAGAGAGAGAGAGAGAGAGAGAGAGAGAGAGGGGGGGGGGGGGGGAGAGAGAGAGAGAGACAAAAAGACAACAACAAAAAAACACACCAGTTGAGCTCCAGAGAAAGAACACAAAGACCGAACGTGGGAGGGATTGAAGAAGGTTAAAAAGAATTTCTCAAGAGGTTGCAGTGGGAGGTGGGAGATGCAGAGGGAGGGGGGAGGGGAGGTGGTGGGAAAGGGGGAAGGGGTTAGTAGGGGTAGGGGATAGGGGGGGGGTTGGGGAAGATGGGCGGGGGGAATCCAAGAAAGGTGGGGTCTTGTTGAACGTCTCAAGGTTGTTGACCAAGGGGGGTGAGGCGAGGGATGAGTGAGAGAGAGAGAGAGAGAGAGAGAGAGAGAGAGAGAGAGAGAGAGAGAGAGAGAGAGAGAGAGAGAGGGGGGGGGGGGGAATGAGAGAAAAAGAGACGGGAAGAGTAAGATAATAAAAGAGAGAGAGAGAAGAGGAATAAATAGTGGGAGGTAGTGGAATAATATAATAGGAACACGAAGGAGAAAAGAAAGAGAAAAACAAAATAAATAAAGACAAACGGAAAAAAAAAAAAACACGAGCAGCAAAGAAGACAGAACGCTAGAGACGACAACAAAACAAAACAACAAACAAAACCCAATACAAACAAAATAAAAGTAAATAAAAAAAAGACAATAGCTAGTTGCGTAGTTCATCAGGATTCCGCGTCTCTGCTGAACGAACATAACGAAAGGCCCCGCACTGTTCACTTCTTCTGGCTGAAGGCAAAGGTGAACCGGAATGCGAGATGGTCCTTTGGCAGAGGTTCAAGGCAATGAAGCGCTGTTCAGGGACACAGGAAGACGTTTCGTACTACGGTCCCGCGGCAGTCGAGACTATGAAGACATTACGTAAGAAAGAGAGGGATAAGAATACGAAACAAGAACAAATAGGAAGAGTCTCGGGTAGGGAAGAGATAAGACGTAATTGTGTGTACTCTTTTTTAATTATTTACTGTGTTTCGTATCTGTCCATCATAGCGTTTGAATCCCGTCTGTAAATGCATGCCTAACAACACGGTGTCGAATTATGAATAAGAAACAAACAAAAGTTTCGTACAGTAAAACGAAACGAAACATGTAACTATAACGTTTCTTTCTTCAAACCGTGTTTCGTATCCCGCATCACACGTCTGAAACACTTCTGGAAACCAGGAACCTAAGAACAGAAACCTTGCGAAGTTGCACAGCGGCATGATTGATAAAGGAGACGTTATAACAACGAGATGAATCATGCACACGACGTCTGCATGGCAAATCACTCACTCGGGACGCCCTAGGAGTAAGTG
Source organism: Penaeus chinensis (assembly GCF_019202785.1). Lineage (NCBI taxonomy): Eukaryota > Metazoa > Arthropoda > Malacostraca > Decapoda > Penaeidae > Penaeus > Penaeus chinensis. Next base: position 14,443,320 of record NC_061859.1, read on the forward strand.
TGAACCTCTGAAGGTGCGAATAAGACCCAGGGGAAGAAACGGTAGAAGATCAAAGGGAAATTGCCATTGAAAAAAAAAGGAAAATGGAGGTTATGCTTTATATTCTTGATAAATGAGATGACACAGTGATTTGGATCGCAGTGTTGAGGTTAAAAAGATTGGGTGATAATTGACTTACTAAAAATGGGTATGAATGTAAGATAGTAGCGAAGGCGAGGTGTAAAGAAAGCGAAACTGAAGAAGGATGAGAACCATAATCTTTATCATAATCAGGGGTGTTCTAAGCACAGGAAAAAAAAATCATAGTATAAACAAAAATAAAAACAAGTAAGGTCCAACGGTCTGGGAGAGTTGTTTAGACATCCCAAGAGAAGATGAAATCATCAAGGCTGACCGGGCGCCCTCCCGACCTCCGCCCCTTAGCTGACCCTCCCTCCCTCACCATCCACGACCCTCCCTTCCCCCTCCCAGTCCCCTCCCTCTTCCCCCTCTCCCTCCCTGCCCCTTCCCCTCCCCTTCCCCCTCTCCTTCCCTTACCCCTCCCCCCTCCCCATCACCTTCCCCATCTCCCTCCCATGCCCCTCCCCCTCCCCTTCTCCTTCCCCTTCTCCTTCCCCCTCTCCCTCCCCTGTC
>NC_061859.1:14466452-14471452 GCF_019202785.1 Penaeus chinensis
AATGAAAGAAGTTGAAACAACAACAACAATAACAATAACAAAAAAACAAGAACAACACCAAAAACAACTACAACAACAACAACAAAAACAACAAGAAAATCTTTACTGATATATTTCGTGTCATTTTCCGGGACCGCGCAGGCAAGGACACTCAATTTGACAGGAGAGTAAATCCAAATTATCTGGCACGACCCTCCCGCCATTGTGCTTGCCGTGTGCTTGTTCTTTTTGCAGATTTTTGGGGATACGTTTTGTGAAAGGGAGTTGCTACTAATTATAAACGCGAGGGAAAATGTGTGTACTCGTATATAGGGATACACATATAGTATTAAGGGGACAGAATGCAATATGGAACACGCACATAGGAAATACAGTGAAACATACATATATATAATACGATATAACACGCACACACACACACACACACATACACACACAAACACACACACACACACACACACATATATGCCCCCGATACCTTAAACATCACTTATACACACAACTCAAAACTCGAACATCCACAAATTCGTTTACATCAACATTTCGTCAAAGAAAACGGGAGAAGAATGCCGCCGCCACTCATAAATTAACAAAAAAAAAAAAGAAAAAAAAAATGAAAAAGGAAAAAAATATTCAGGCGGTTCCAACGACACTAAAAAAAACATTAATATCTCGAACCGCCAGGACAATTTCACTTGGGCGTCTCTCGCTTGTTCCCCTCCTTTTTGTGAATACTTAAGTGCATCCCAAATAACGGTGCATTTTAAAACACGAATTTCACTCTCCCCTTTTCCGTCTCTCGCTCTCTCATTCTCTCGTTCTCTCGCTTTCGTTCTGGTTATATTTCTCTCTTTACATTCTGTTCTTTTGAGCGCGCGCGTGTGGGTGTGTGTTTGTGTCTGTCTGGCAACCTCTCTCTCGCTCTCTCGCTCTCTCTCTCTCTCTCTCTCTCTCTCTCACTCTCTCTCTCTCTCTCTCTCTCTCTCATTCGTGTTCATCTTCTTCACGGTCTCCTTAAGCCCCCCCACCCCCCACACCTCATAACTATCCCTCCTCTTTCTCTCTCCCTTTCCCGCTCTTCTTTCCTGAGGGGAAACGAAGAGAGGGGAAGGCTGGAGGAGAGGCAGAGTCGAAGAGGGAGGGGAAGGGGAGAAAGGGAGGGGGAGAAAGTGGAAATCTGATAACGATGAAGAAAGAGAGAGAGAAATAGAAAAAAGCAGAGGGAGAGAGAGAGAGAGAGAGAGAGAGAGAGAGAGAGAGAGAGAGAGAGAGAGAGAGAGAGAGAGAGAGAGAGAGAGAGAGAGAGAGAGAGAAGGAGAGAGAGAAGGAGAGAGAGAAGGAGAGAGAGAGAGAGAAGACTGGAGGTGCTGCATTGCCTCCGGGCGTCAAGAAATGGAGACTGTCGGGGGAGAGAGAAAAAGAGCGCGGGGAGGGGAGAGAGGGGAGGGAGCGGAGGAGGAGGAGGAGGAGGAAGAGAGGGGAGAACGATCCAGAGGGGAGAAGGATGAGGGTCAGCGCGGAGACCCTTCTAACGCCGCAATACATCATGGAGGAAGACAGAAGGCACACACATACACATAGACACACACGCACACACAGACACACAAATATTAGATAGACAGACAGACAGCTTGCTAGTTAGCTAGAGAGAGAGAGAGAGAGAGAGAGAGAGAGAGAGAGAGAGAGAGAGAGAGAGAGAGAGAGAGAGAGAGAGAGAGAGAGAGAGAGAGAGAAACAGAGACAGAGACAGAGACTGAAACAGAGACAGAGACGTAGACAGACAGACAGACTGACAGACATGCAGAAACAGAAACAGAGAATCAAAACTAAACAAAAGTCGAATCCTCCACAGCCATAGAAAAAAAAAAACATGTACAAACAGACACACACCTTCAGCCATAAACAACATTCAGACGCAGCCCGGGTCGAATTTCTCGCGCCCTATATTTTGCCATATCAACACACTAAAGAACAATACACAATGAGGCACCGACGGAAGCAAACAGTCAAACGATACCATTAAAAGTATGAGAATATACAATAAAAAAAAGTAGGACTGTGGATACAATAGGCCTTCAAAAGGTCATTGTAGCGACACTAGCTCATGTCTTAGGCCTACGTAAGAAAGGGCGTGTGAACGTAGTCAAAGGAAGAAAAAGGAAGAAAATGAGCTAGTCTGTCTATCGGACGGAAGCAGGAGTCAGTCGACACCCCCGCTTTCCCCTCCCGCCCCCCTCCCCTCCCCCACTCCCCCGGGCGTGCACCCTCAGCCAATAACCGCGGGTGAATTAGACCTCATCCCGAGAAGGATGGGGGGGGGGGGGGGGGGGGAGAAGGGGGAAAGGGAGGAGGAAGGGTGGGGGACTGACCTAAACCAAATCCCCATAGATGGACCGACTGATTTATAGATCAAAATACAAGCTTCTGTCCTGTTATAGCCGTTCCTCGAAAGAACAAGGCAAGGAGGGAGATAGGATGAGCATTCCGGGTGAGAAAAAGTTGGATAAGTTTTAACCATCGCTATCTGGGTGACCCTTGTGCGTGTGTCAAATGAAATGGACTCTCCTCCGCGACGTCAAGTGTAGGCCTAGAGGCAGCGTGATCAATCAGTAGGCCGACTCCCTCCCCTACGTCGAGAATGGCTCGGTCTAATGGCCGTGTCCCCCTCCGGCAAGTGCCATAGGGTTAGGGGGAGGGGGAGGGACGCTAAGGATGGGGGGAGGTGGGTGGGGTGCACGCTAAGGGTGAGGGTGGGGAGGAAGGGGAATTCTAAGGGTGACTGAGGTTAGGGGAGGGGGGTGGGGGTGAAGGGTAGAGGAGGTGGGTTTCCTTGGGCCGAGGAGGAGGAGGGAGGGGGGAGTCTCAAGGTGGGAGGGGGAGGGGGAGTCTCAAGGTGGGAGAGGGAGGGGGTTCCCAGGGTTGGAGGGAGAGGGAGAGACTGGGGGCTAGCGAGGGGTGCGAGGCGAGGGGGCCCACAGGCAAATATTCTTTACATATCCTCCAGAGGCCCGACAGAGGGAGTTCCTGGCGTAATGAGAGTCTGTGTCATTTCTTTTTGGCCCTTTGATCAATGGCTCAATTTTCTCGTTATCTCCGTGGAATCGTTCTTATTACGATTTCTTTGTCACCAATCATCTTAATTGCCTGTCCTGCGCACCAACCATTCATTTTTTTTTTTCTTCTTCCTCCTCCTTCGTAGCAATGAAAGGATAAGATTTCGTTAATCATCGTCTCTTGAAGGCCTTTTCCATGCCGCTCCCCCTACCCCCTCCCCCCCCCCCAAAAAAAAAAAATCCAATCAGAGGCGCAACAACCCTTATCCCTCCTTGTTGAGCCATTAAGATAAAACCCGCGTATGTTCCTCTCCGCGCCTCATGATCATTCCCGGAATTCTGAGACGTCAGCATGCCAAAATGGGAGAGCGGCGGCCGTAAATCGAGGGCTGTGTATCTTGGGTGGCACGGGCACAGCTTCTGAGGATTAAGCGCGGTGTTACAGCGGCACTCGGCGGGGCTCAGAGGGTGCCACGCCGCAACCTCTGTTTTGAACATAAACAACCCACACGGTGCAGGCGTCAAGCGTAAGCGCACGGGCCGGCGTCGCTCACCTGAGGGAGGAGGAGGAAGGGGAAGAGGAGGAGGACGAGGAGGAGGAAAAGGAAAATAAACGAGAAGGAGAAGATAAGGAAAAATAATGGAGAAGAGGAAAATAGGGAAAAATTAATGAGAAGATGGTGAGAAGGAAAATGAATGGAAAAAAAAAAAAAAGAAGAGCAGGAGAAGAAGAAGCAGTAGAAGTAAGGAAGGGGTGAAGATGAAGGAAACAAGAGATCTTGTGGCATATGACGTAAGATGGAGGGAAGAGGAGGAAGTGAGAAATGAAGGAAGGAATGAGGTAATGCATCTGTTTGAGAAGGAGGAGGAGGGGAGGGGAGAAGAAGAAAGAAATCATAGGAAGGAAGGAGATGAGACAGAGATGAGGAGGAACAGAAGGAGAAAGGAGGAAGAAAGGAATCATAGTAAGGAAGAAAAGGAGACAGGCCATGGAACCGGAGAAAGCAGAGAGAAAGGAGTCATAGTAAGGAAGCAGAGGAGACGAGCCATGGGGAGAAAGGGGAGATGGAGATGATGCCATGACACATCTGGGGCGCAGACTGTCGCAACTTTATTGGGAGCGAGAATGATACGGTTGGCCGGAGGGGGAATACATCTAACTAGAGCAATATTTATGTCAAGTGCGAGAGAGAAAGAGAAAGAAGCCTCACAGGTAGCCAAGAATGAGATGTTTCCTCGCAGTTAGGAAACAAAAAACGAACAATCAAAAATAAATGAATAAATAATAACAATAAAAATATAATAATAATAGAATAAAGATACAATAAATGCGGTACAATGATTTTAAGTAATATAAGTACTGTTGTTACGACCTATATGGAAATTAACATTAAAGATATATTCGAGAAAAATACGAGAGGGACAGAAAATTATAATAGCAAATGCATTTAGACACACTAAAAGGATACGAGTAATAAAGGAAAACACTTTTCAAGATAAATTTAGGAAGAAAGCCCATAACAAAAGAATAATTTATAAAACTAAAATGAATATTGTTTTAGTTCACTCGTCTTTCAAAGAAGGAAACCTATAGTCAGTGAAGATAATTAAGAAAAAAGGAAATTAAGAAACTTTTGCAAGCAAATATGAGAAACAAAAAAAAACTTATTGGTAGTGATAATAAGAGCGACGAGAATAAAATAAATAATGATGCTAAGGAAGATAAATAAAGATGACAATACACAAATAAATAGAATAAATAAATAACCGGAAAACGACAAATGGAAATAAGAACAACGAAAAACAAACGAAAATTGCTTCAATTGAGCGAAACAAAATCAAAATCTGATTTTGAAATAGAGATTATGACAGCACTTGTCATGTGAAGAGAACCACTTCAGTTAGACACAAAAGCACTTATAAACTCTTCATTCACTAGAAAACAAT
>NC_061859.1:14476452-14486452 GCF_019202785.1 Penaeus chinensis
TTATTATTATTATTATTATTATTATTTTACTATGATTGTTATTATTATTACTGTGATTATCATTATCATTATTATTATAATCATTGTTATTGTCATTATTATCATTACTATCGTTAGAATTACTATTATCATTATTAATATTAATATTTCTATAATTCTATTTATCATCATTATCATTGTTATTGCCAACACTACTGCCACAACTACTATTACTACTACTGCTACTACTATTACTATTACTCTTGTTACTATCATTATTATCTTCATGAATACTATAATTACTTCATTGTCACCTAAGTCATCGTCCATCTTATTCCCATCCATCATTACAATAATCATTACAAATGGGACAATATATTACGCAGCAACACATGATAACTTTTGTGGGCACTTCATCACCGCCCAGATAAACGTCACTTCATGGGAATTACACAATCTCACAGTGTTTTTACTGGCATATTTCATGACACTTTTTTTCTTGTGTTTCTGGTGTACTTCTAGTAATCACTCTTTGTTTTTTTTTGTTTTGTTTTTGCAAATAAGACGTTTGTTATCACTTTTTTTTTTCCATTTTCGTTCATTTTGTATTTCTTCACAGTTTCACAGTTTTGGGGAATGCACTTTTTCGTTGTATTTTTAGCGGAATATTAATTTGTTTATTGTTTTTTTTCGCAGTTTACGCATTCGTTTTTGTTATTGTTTTTTTTTTTTTGTTTTTTTTTTCTGTTAACAGTTGATGAAATACTTAACTTGGAAAGGACGAAAACCATTTCATTTCATGTTTTTTTTTATGATTTCCTTTTTTGGGTTTAAAACTACGTTACGAATTTGGGGAATGATAACTGCTTTATTTCTTGTGTGAAAAGACTAGTAAATTGAGCCTGGCTTTGCTCTGGCCCGAAACCTAATTTGTTCTTACTCATCTGTGGGAGATTAAACCCAGTGGGGGAGGCCGCGACCCCCGCCGGTTATATGTTGGTTAAACTAACTTTTTTCGGGGGAACCCCAGCTTGATTATCTCATTGTATTACTGAAGATAGATACGGTAGATAATTATGCAAATTAGACCTACGAGGGGGTGTTAGGTGCTTATGGGAGCCGAGGCTGTCTGCTGGAGATTTATTCATTTTTAGCGAGCAGAATTTTGATGGATTTTAATCTTTAGGGAAACAGGCTTTGCGTGGAGGCCTGGCGCGACCCGGGCGGCGCGGCCAGCAGGGAGGCCACGAGTGCCGCACTGGCCCGCCGGGGCGCCGGGCGGTGGCACGGCGGCTGCACCGTCAGACACCTTGCTTGCGGTGGGCGGCACAGGTGCCACGGCCCTCCACCACGCCCACACCACAGTACTGTCGGAAGCTTGGTACGTACCTGCAATGGCCATCCAGGGGTAGAAGGTGGTGTTGGAGGGCGCCTGGTTCATCTGGTTGTTGGTCTGCTGCGGCGGCTGCTGGGATTGCTGATGGGGCTGGGACACGGGCGTCATCCCGCACGTGTTCCACCCGCCCACGTGTGCTGCCCGGTCCCGGGGGGACGTGCTGGGGTCCGGAGGGTAGCCGCGAGCTGCCACCGGGTCTGGGGTGCAGGCGGGGCGCACCGCGGGCCCCCAGCCCCCGGACATGTCCTTGGTGGCTCCATACCCATTCTGATCCTTGACGCAGTCCACCTTGAAGGGGTTAGGCGTCATGTGCTCCTGAGGGGGCGCGTACAGCTTGCAGGAGGCGGCCGTGGTGTCGTAGCCATCCTGACGAGGTCCTGGCTGCCCATACGGGCTCACGCTGAGGCCCAAGGGGAAGCGGTAAGCCTGGTCCCCGCCGGAGCCGCCGCCGTAAAACCCGCCCTGTTCGAAGTAGGAGTTCATGGTTGTGGTTATGAAGGTAACACACTACACGCACCCACTGACACACTCACTCCACCAACACCAAGAACCAACTGAAGTTCCAGTAACACACCGTGATCACCACCAACACACCAACCGATTTTCAAATTGTAAATTTTACCCGCGCTACCACACCATGTGCTGGATTAAATTTGCTCATAGCAGTCGCTATGTGTAAACATATGAAGGACGGCCCGGAGAGGCAGAAGCAGCCAATGAGGATGGGTTGCGTCACGCGGCCGCAGGACGACTGTGAGTGGGACGGGAGTCCGCGGGAAGAACTAGCTCCGTAATAGTGACGTCACGACCGGCCGACTCGCACACACACGCGCGATTATCGGTGGTGGCTGGCTGGCGCACACTGGCCGAATGGTGGCGGCGAGCTCAGGTCTCCGGGCCACGCAACCCCGCCACTCAGAAGCGGCGCACGCGGGGGCGGGCCCTGGCAGCCGGGGGCGTGACACTCCCAGGCCGCGCCCCCCGCCCGCCGCCACCTGCATGACGCCCAGCCTAACGCCACTCCTCGCATGACACTCACCCCAGCCCCACGTGAGGCCTACCTCGCGCCCCCGACGTAGGCCTACGCTGCTCCCCATCACCTATGATGGCTGCCTACACACCCGAAGCCTATTGAGAACTTTGATACTAGGCCTACTGTGTGTGCTCACTTGATGCCTATCACGCCCACACACTAGTCTACTCCCTAGGCCTATTTATTGCTACAATGTCGGCATAATTTGATCCTTTTATAGTTCACCCCTGTAACTAGGCCTATAAATCCCGCATATCAAGTAACTAAACAAAAAGTTCGGAGAAATAGCCGACATTTCTATGCAAAATCAACTAACTTAATTCTAAGTCCATAAAATTCACCTAAAAAAACGTTTCCGCAACGTTTGCTCTAGTTTCCCTTGGGTGACAAGTAGATAAAAGGATAACATATATCTTACACTATCTTTCCGGTTTAAGTACAGACAACACCTGTACACAATTAAAGAATGAGCCCCGATACGCAATGAAAATTGTCCAATGTAATAATGATCAAAAACAACGTTTAAAAATGTAAAAATCTCACTTTTATAGGCCTACAACCTTTTAAAAACACCCTTTTCCCTTTTTGACAATGCGTCACAACCCTGCTCACCAAGTTTTAAAAATCTAACATAGGCCTCTTCTCTCAGCGTAAGTAAGATTTTATAAGGGGAACCGCACATAGTAAGATGGCATGCCCAAACAAACTCGCTCTCTGTTCCCCTATAAGGCCTTCATCTTTAATGCTATTTGAGGTTCAATCTACGCATTCAAGCAAAGACAACCGCACAGCTAGAGGCCTTTCCTCTCTCTCTCTCTCTTTCTCTCTCTCTCTCTCTCTCTCTCTCTCTCTCTCTCTCTCTCTCTTTCTCTCTCTCTCTCTCTCTCTTTCATTTTTATTCTGTTTATCTTTCTCTGTACTGTTTTTTCTTTATTTTCCTAGATTTTTTTCTTTCATTCGTCCATCTCTCTCTCTCTTTCTCTTTCTCTTTCTCTTTCTCTTTCTCTTTCTCTTTCTCTTTCTCTCTCTCTCTCTCTCTCTCTCTCTCTCTCTCTCTCTCTCTCTCTCTCTCTCTCTCTCTCTCCCTCGCTCTCCCGCTCTCTCCCTCTCTCCCTCTCCCTCCTTCCCTCCCTCCCTCCCTTCCTCCCTCCTTCCTTCCTTCACTCCCTCCCTCCCTCCCTCCCTTCCTCCCTCCCTCTCTCTCTCTCGTAGAGACAGAGACCTACACACATGCAAACAGACAGACACAAACGGAGAGAACGAGACAAGCGACAGCAGCCCAATCCTCTTCGTGTCTCTCTCTCTCCCCCAATCCTCTTGAAACCAACCACACCGCTACCGATTTCTCTTCTTGGTCCGAAAGTTCCAATCACTCGCAAACTCTAGTTCCGAGTGGCCTGCTCTTTCTGTGCTCCTGATTATTATTATACGCACTTTCTTTCTCTTTTTGAGAAGTTATTTTTATATATCTTTTTTCGGGGTTGGGAGGTTGGGGGGGGGGGGGTTGGATTGCATTTGAATTGTTGTTGGTGTTTGTGGAAACGTGGATGAATGTAGGTTGATTTGTATATGGTTCTGTCTATCTGTCTGTGTATGTATGCATTTGTATATCTGTCTTGATATGTATGAGTTTGTTTGTGTGTGTGTGTGTGTGTGTGTGTGTGTGTGTGTGTGTGTGTGTGTGTGTCTGTGTGTCTGTGTGTGTTTGTATGAGAGTGCGTCCTTCCCTCACGGGAAACAACCCCACAATTTCATTTCATACGTAAAACATTTCATACTAATTTTACACTTTTTTAAGAGTCACCTGTTACCAGCTCTTTTCACCTAATTTCATAATTTTTCATTTTGTTATACTATTCCTCATAATTTGTTGCTTAGGCCTAAACTCAACACTTCCATTCCGTGTATATACGAGTCCATTACTGTAAGAATTATTGAAACTGCGCTCGCGTTAATCTCCCTTAGTCTAAAAAATAGTGATCCTGCTATGCAAATTTCTTTTGAAATGGTTACATTAATGATTGTGACCTATTCCCACCCCGTGACCTATGTTATGTACGCCACTACAGCCGTACACACGGAACGTACACACACACCTACGACCGAGCCTTATGACGCGCATGCTCGTAGCCGAGGGCCCGAGCGCTCGTTATCAGCCCTGAGATGAACGAGAGCTCTCCCGCCCGGTGTCACGCTTGCAAAACTCTACGGGATTCTGAATGCAATTTTGGGGCTGCGCGCTCCTCGACCGCCGTCTGTCAGTGTTGAATATCGCGAAATATCTTCGATCCATTTATCCATTTCTATTTCTTTTCTTTCCTAGAGTATTAGCCATTACCTTTCGGATCTTAAATAATAAATGAAACCTCTTCCGAACCCTTTCTAAAAACCCGAAACCCTCCCAGAATCCCCTTTGAATCCTCCAACTCGGGTTCGAAACCTCTTTAAGAATGCTAAGTACACCTCTCTTTTCCTTCTTAGTGTTCGTCTCCCTCTCCAAGACCGTGGCGGAGATGCCCATCTCTCTCAAACCCGCCGGGGGAGGGGGGGGGGGGGGGGAGGGGGGGAGTGGAACGTGCTGGAGCGTGCCACTCACTCGCCTCTCTACCATTTAAAACGTGTCAGTTAGTCACTCGACATCGGATCTCGTACACTGATCCCTCTACCCACACGTGACGCGGGAGTTAAGCCATCATCTTCAGGCCAGAGCATCGGCGCCATTCCACGAATCGGCGCCTGTCAGTCAACTCAATCAAGCGTGAGACTCAGGAAAGAGATGGGGATGGAGGGGGGGGGGGGGGGGGGGGGGGGGGTTAGAGTGGGGGGGGAAGAGGGAGAGACCAACACTTATTTCAGTTTACGTACAGTATAGCTGTCTATCTATCTATCTATGTATCTATCCATCTGTATGCATATTTATAGCTATATCTTTATTTATCTATATCTTAATCTATCTATCTATCTTTCTATGTGGCTGTTTATCTGGCAGTCTATCTATCTATCTTATTCATGATAAAGCTTTCCTTACACAAGCTACCACTGACAAATTCGCTGTCCTTACCTCTCGCCCAAAAGCTTTGTTTGAATCCCAATGAGTTCAGAAATCATACCGTATTTCCTTCCTCAACCAACTGTTACTTTAACGAGAAACTCCCTCTCACTTCGTTCTAACTATTTAAAGAACATAAAGGAAAAGAAAAGTACATGAACAAAGGCGAAGAACTCCTAAAACCTATTTATACTTCAGAAAACTTTCCGTAGTCCACAATTTTCACAGAAAATGTCTCTCCCTTGTAGCTATCGTTTATCCTAAAAATCATCTAAGAATCGCGGTTTCCCCATCGGCCTTGTAGCAAGATAACACACCGACCTTGCACGTTGAGAGCTACACCTTTCTGCTTCCTATCTTTCTTCGGGTTCTCCTTCATTCACTCTCTCTCTCTCTCTTTGTTTGTCTGTCTGTCTGTCTGTCTGTCTGTCTGTCTGTCTGTCTGTCTGTCTGTCTGTCTGTCTGTCTGTCTGTCTGTCTGTCTGTCTAAGCGCTCTCTCTCTCTCTCTCTCTCTCTCTCTCTCTCTCTCTCTCTCTCTCTCTCTCTCTCTCTCTCTCTCTCTCTGTCTCTCTCTCTTTCTCTCTCTCTCTCTCTCTTTCAACTCACTCTCAACTCTCCTCTGACTCGCATGGAAACACCTTATACTGTGTGTTTCCAACCTCCGCGCCGTTTAAAGCTATGCTATCCACACGCAGCAAAGATCATAGCTATGACACTCACCCACAGCCTAGATTACCGCCGGGCTACCAGTACACCATGAAGATTCTCTCTCTTTCTCTTTCTCTCTCTCTCTTTCTTTCTCTCTCTCTCTCTCTCTCTCTCTCTCTTTGTCTTTCTCTCTCTCTTTGTCTTTCTCTCTCTCTTTGTCTTTCTCTCTCTCTTTGTCTTTCTCTCTCTCTCTTTACCTCTCTCTCTCTCTCTCTCTCTCTCTCTCTCTCTCTCTCTCTCTCTCTCTCTCTCTCTCTCTCTCTATCTATCTATCTATCTATCTATCTCTTTCTATCTATCTGTCTCTTTATATCTCTATCTCTTTTTTCTATCTTTCTGTATATCTATCTATCTGTCTCTCTATATCTCTGTCTATCTCTCTATCTTTCACTCTCTTTTCTTCTCTCTCACTCAGCTTCATATACCCAGCTTAGCATCCTTCCCATGCCTCCTTGTGGATTCTCCCTTTCCTCTCCGTGCCTCTCCCATCTCCTTCAGTCATCCACTCGTGTGCCACTTCCCCAAAACAGGACCACTGTCCCAAGGAAGGTATGGGGGATGGGGGTTTGGGTGGGAGTGGGGGGGGAGGGTAGGAGAGATGGGTCGGGTGCGTGCCATGACAAAGTTATATATAAGCCCTACATTGCACCACCGTCTTTAAGTTCACAGGTGCGTCCCCCCCCCCCCCTTCCTCGTTTAACAACCTCCTTAGCTTTACAATGTCTTGAGAGAATCCCCCTTGTTAAGTCTTATTATTTCCCTTTTTATGTAAAAGTCTGTATTCCTCTTTTAATTCCTATCTTTTTTACCTCGTTTCGCACCTCTCTCTCTCTTCCTCCATCTATCTATTATTATACTTATCACTATCCATGCGCTCTACATCTCTTTTATTCACGAATATCCCATTTCCCCCTCGTTTGTCTCCCCTTCCCTCCCTTATACCTATCATTTTGTGTTTTTCTTTCTTTATAGCTAAAATAAACTGGAGATGAAGTAAGGCTTGGTAATCACACGCTGTACGACCATAAGAGATTACATATTATGTTCATAATCCTCAGGTGGCGAACCAGTCGCTAATACAAAATGCGAAACTCGTGAGTTAAGAAGTGCCATCAAAGTCAAATCTAGCTGACGTACGGCCATCACAAACCCGAAGAGCAGGTTTTCTTTTTTTTCTTATTTACTATTTTGACGCAATTCGTCAGAGCTTGTCACGGCTCCTCGCGCGCACTTGGAAACGCCATTAAACCAACGACTTCTAAATCACGAACATCCACTTATCAACCTCCCCCCCCCCCCCTTTCCCTCCCCCAAATTCGCTACGAGGAGCGAGCAAAATTCCCGGAGCCATCAAGCAGGTCCTCGCCGACGACACCAAATCACTGGCTAATATCCTTCGCGCGGCCTCACCTGCAGTCACGGCTTACATCACCTTCAGCGCACAAAAAAGGGGCCTGTAACCTCTGCAATCGGGCATCTCGCGTCCATCCCACCTTCCCCGCCCACCGCCCACTAGGTCGTTAACCACCCACTGGGAACCGCCCGTCTAGCACTACCCCGCCCGGCCACCCACCTTCACCGGCCCCCTTGGCTCCAGCCGCCGTCCTCATCTGCCAAGACCTTCTTTAAGGGTCCGCTGCACTACCCAGCCTCTGCACAAGGAGCTGATGAATAAAACGCCCTCATTTGGAGATTGCAGCTCTACTCTTTGGCCGCTTAAAGTTCGTGGGAGGTTAATTTCCCCTGAAGTCGTCGGTAAAAAGGAAAATGTTATCATCAAAGCTCTCCTGGTTCGTCCACAAAAGAAAGCTATTGCTATCTCGTAACCATTTAAGTCGCCAGTTCGATACGGAACGATTACGTAAGAGCATCAACAAGAGAAAAGTCTTATTATGATGCGGATGGACTCTCGGAGGTAAAAAAAAGAACAAAAAAAAGATGAAGAGAGTAAATAAAGAAAAAAAGTGAGAGAAAAATGTGTCGTTCACATCTTCCTGGATGTCTTCTCCCCCTCTCATAGTGTTTGCTTAACCTTCTCACTCTAACTCAATTAAAAGCTCGACCCTTGTGATGAAGTGAGTGCTAAACGCAGTCTTTTAGACCATAAAACGCATGTTAGCCCTTTTACACTCCGAATGTCGGCCCCCTCCCATCTTATTACCATAACCTCGGCTGGTCTTCTTCCTTTCCTTCCCTCTTCCCGTTTTCTCCTTCTTTCCCATCTCTTTCGAGTTCTTTCTTCCTCATTTTTCCCCTTCTCTTTTTACCAAATACGTTATTTATCCTCTTTCTTTTTAAAATATTCCTCACCCTCTCTCTCTTCCGCGGGTTGCTGATGGGGACGCGACCATTCATATGCGGGATCTTAAAGCAAAACACTCGAATGAGCGCGGAGGAGACGGGGGAGTTCGTGTGACCTCTCCGCCGCGGGTCACTCAGTATTCCTCAGTATAATGCTGTTAAGAGCCGCGGGAAGTAGAGAGAACTCGAGGGAGGGAGTAGAGAAGGGAAGGGGAGAAGAGGAGAAGGGGGAGGAAGATCTGGAGGAGACGAAGGGTGAGGAAGAGGTGGAAAATAGAGGAAGAGAAGGAGGAAAATGGAGAAAGAGGAGGGAAAAACGAGGAGGAGAATGACGAGGAATAGGGGCGAAGGATAATGGAGAGAAAAAAGAAAACAGGAAGAGGAGGAGAAGCAAAAGAAGTACAGAAGACGAAGGACAGATTTAAGAAGATATCATTTTTAACGACTTTATTCTAACATCGGTTCGTGTTGGTGGTGGTGATCACGTTGCACAAAACATATCAATAGACATAACCACTTAAAGTACACAAGGGTGCAAATCACATTATCAACACAGATCACAAGTCAAACAGCTTACAATCGCCTTCATCATAAGGAAAGAACCTGTCAAAAAAATGAAATAAGTAGAAGAAATAAACAGGTTAGTTCAGACATACAACAATAATCAATGGAGGGAGGATAGGAGCCCCCCCTCACCCCCCTCCCCTCGCCTCCCTTCACACTGTGGTCGTGAAGGTCGTTTTTCTCATAGTTCTCACGTCCTCACCTGCCTTAAGGACGGTCAAGGGGGGTGGGGGGGGTGCTGAGGGAGGGGGAATAGGTCTGCTGGAAATGTTATGATTAACTTAGATACATCATGCATAATAGAGAGTCCTCCGTGCGAGCTAAAATGTATGTTAGTTCATATATCTGTGAGTTGGGATGTAAAAGAGTCAACTGAAAAATAAATGCTCATGGAATTAACATTTTCTGGGTATATTTTGTTTAAGTGAAGAAATGCATGCACATGTTTTTAATATTTGCATGCATATAAAAACCCACACATACACACACATATACATAGCACGCACGCACACACACACACACACACACACACACACACACACACACACACACACACACACACACACACACACACGCACACACACACACACACACACACACACACACACACACACATACACACACACACATATATGTATATACATATACATATATGTAAATATATATATATACATATATATTCCACTATTAGTATTTCACCAATAATAATACGCTTTATTGATAAATAGTAACAAGCCTCTCCCTGCAGCCCACGTAATTTTCATTATTCACGAGCAAATGAATTATTACCGCGTATAATCAGCTGCTACCTCCCAGGAGCGTGAGTACAGTGACATCATTATCCTGCTAAACACACAAGTTGGCGAGAAAAGCCCTATATCGCACTGTCTCCTCAAGCCACCATTTTATTTGCTACTTATGATTTAGCGCTCGTGTGATTCGTATTTCACGCACCGTGACGTATTTCCA
>NC_061859.1:14496452-14498952 GCF_019202785.1 Penaeus chinensis
GAGGAGGAGGAGGAGGAGGAGGAGGAGGAGGAGGAGGAGAAGGAGGAGGAGGAGGAGGAGAAGGAGGAAAAAACGTTTAAAAGTAGAATTAGTAGGAGAAAAGATCGAGAAAATAACACACCAGCGCGAAAAAATATAACAGCAAGAAAAACAAAGATAAAAACAGACAGAGACAAAGACAAACAGAGAGACATAGAGAGAGACAGAGAGAGAGAGAGAGAGAGAGAGAGAGAGAGAGAGAGAGAGAGAGAGAGAGAGAGAGAGAGAGAGAGAGAGAGAGAGAGAGAGAGAGAGAGAGAGAGAGAGAGAGAGAGAGAGAGAGAGAGAGAGAGAGAGAGAGAGAGAGACAGAGAGAGGGAGAGAGAGAGAGAGACAGAGAAAGAAAGATTTTCCCGCCAAAATTTACAAGGCGGCGGCGCAACAACACGACAAAATTGGCCGTAATGACCCTCGACGTCATCAACAATTCTCAGCGTAACTAGCGAATCACCTCGTTCCGTTGCCGTGAACTACCCTAATGGCACTTCTAACGGGTACACTCATACCGCATAAACTCGTGCTAACTGGATTATGCAACAGCCAATAACAGGCGGAAAATAGGAGGGGAAAATAGCGGCGCGAAATAGTAATGTGAGGAGTAGATACGCTCTTGGGAGAGGCTGGAATGAATCAACGCTTGGTTCCTGAAGGCTGCGCTGGGGCCGATGCATGACTATGTATTGAGAGATAAATGGAGATCAATAGGTGGGTAAAAATTGCATATACACACAGTCATTCCCTCACCCCAACACACACACACACACACACACACACACACACACACACACACACACACACACACACACACACACACACACACACACACACACACACACGCACACACGCACACACACACACACACACACACACATATGGTGTACATTTGATATGATAAATAATTTTAAAGTTATTAAATTATATCTGAGGTATGTTTTTAAAAAACAGGATAATATTATTTCCATGTATTTGTTATGATAATTACTCCTATAATTACAAAGGTTTTCTATTACACATTTTTTCTCTGTTATTAGTAACACCAAAGCAACATGAGTAGTAATCATTAACGCCAAAAATCGCATAAACACAGCCTTGCAAAGAACACTTAAACAAAAATGAATATACCAAAATAACAAATAATAACTTAATAACTTTATAATCTTTAAATGATGGAAGCCAGAGTAATAAGCGATAATAACAATAATAAGGAAATGAAGTGAGTATCTGTTACGCCAAAAAATGATGATGAATGTGTAACCCCAACTATCTCTTCTTTTTGTCTTTCCGTAGATTTTCTCTCCTTACCCCTCGATGTAACCCCCCCCCCCCCCCTTTCTCTCTCTCTTTCTCTTTCTCTTTCTCTTTCTCTTTATCTCTCTCTTTCTCTTTCTCTTTCTCTTTCTCTTTCTCTCTCTCTCTCTCTCTCTCTCTCTCTCTCTCTCTCTCTCTCTCTCTTCTCTCTCTTCTCTCTCGCTCACTCTCGCTTTCTCTCTCTCTCTCTCTCTTTCTCTCTCTCTCTCTCTCTCTCTCTCTCTCTCTCTCTCTCTCTCTCTCTCTCTCTCTCTCTCTCTCTCTCTCACTTATTTCTTCATATACCAAACTCCCCCACATGTAACTAGGCTCCCCCATTCCCCCTCCTCCTCACCCCATGTAACGAAACATCCCCATTTCCCTTCTTTCTCTCCCCTTATATAACCAATCCCCCCCACTCCCTAGTCCCCCTCCTCCCCAGCCCCCTCCTCCATGGAACTCCCCTGTCCTCCCCTCCCCCCACGAAACCAAGACCCCCCCCCTCTCCTCCTCTCTCCCTTCCCCTCCCTTTCCTCCCATACACACACACATACACCGATGTTCCTGTCTTAGGATTAGTAAGTGGATAGTAAAAGGATGTCGTAATATATCACCTACTGTAGGGTTGGGGAAATGGGGATGGGGGAGGGGGGGGGGGGGGAGGGGAGGGATGAGGGGGCGGTGTCATTTGGTGGGGGTGGGTGAGGGGGGTGGGGGAGGGGAGGGATGAAGGGCGGTGTCATTTGGTGGGGGTGGGCGAGGGGGAGGGGAGGGATGAGGGGGTTGTGTCATTTGGTGGGGGAGAGGCGGTGTGTGAGAGGAGGGGGGCGGGGAGGGGGGGTAGAACGAGGCAGGCAGAGTGAAATAATTCCTAAGGGAAAGGCGGGGGAGAAGGGGGGGGGAGCGGGGGAGAAAAAGGAGAATTAGATGGATCGAGAAATAGTGAGGGAAAAGAAAGGGAGGGAGGGGAGAAATAGGGGAACGAAGGGGAATAATATTAGGAAAGTGAAGAAAAAAAAACATAACAAATCACATACACACAAATAAAAACGAAAATAAATCAAACAAAGAACAAAAAAAGAGAAAAAGATTTAGCAAAAGAGACACACAGTCCGACATCGCTAACCAAGTCAACAAACTTATAAAAGGTCAACCAAGGAAAAATACGTAAAAA
>NC_061859.1:14507388-14509888 GCF_019202785.1 Penaeus chinensis
TCCCCCCCTCGCCCCCCTCTCGCCTTTATCCCTCCTTCTCCTCTCCCCCCACTTCCCTCTTTCCCCTCAGTATTCTTACAAGTTCGCTTATCTCTCTCTCTGCAATATGTCAATCCCGGGGCGCTCTCTGGCCGCCTGCCCGCCCCGGCGCCCCTCCGCATATACGTCTCTCCGTGGGCGTGGCTATATAGAACAAGGAAAGAACACAAAAAAGAACAAAGACAAAATTCAGGACAACAACAGCCGTATGAGAAATGAGGAAATGGTAAATGATAAATAGAAAAATAAGTAATAGTTTAATTATAATTTGATAAAGAAATATGTATGTCATGTGTGTCTCAGGGCGTGATTATAAAGAACAGGGAAAGAACGCACAAAACAAGACCAAAAAATACAGGACAACAACAGTAGTATGAAAAATAAATAAATGGATATGGAAATTATACATTGATAAATAAATGAACTTGTCGTGATGGTCTCTGTGGTTATAAAGAACAAGGAATTAACAGCAACAAAAACAAAAAAAAGACAAAATTCAGGATAACAACAGAAAAAATAAGTAAATGGATAAGTAAAAGATAATTTGACAAAGAAATGAATATAATAAGCCATTTGCGTGTGTATCCTTTGGAAGGAGCGAATTATGAAAACGAAGACATGTTCTAGGAAAACAAACAACAAAAACAACTATAACTGTAAAGGGGATTGAAAAAGAAAGTGAAATAGATTAAAAAAAAAAAAGTGAAATAAAATATACAAACAAAAAACGAAATAAAACCAACAAGCACAAAAAAAACAGAACTACACACACACATACACAATATATTATATATATATATATAAAATATATATATATATATATATATATAATATATAACATATACAACACATAACAAAAACAAAACACAAAAAGTAAAACAAAAATATATATATATATATGTTGGGTCGCTTGGAGGTGGGGGGTTAGAGGGGGAGGACAAAGGGTAAAAGGGGTTTTGGTAATTACCCCCCCAAAAACCCCGCTTTTTTCCGAAAAACCAAATTCATTTTTAGTCTAAAAAATTTAAGGGCCCAAAGGGGTACATTCCGCAATAGATCCCCCAACCCACGAAATTTCGCTAGTAAATCCAAATTAAAAATCCTGCGCTTACGAGGGCCCATTACTCGTGAGCAGAAATAAAAAAGAGAAGAGAAAGAGAGAGAAGAAGAGAGAGAGAGAGAAGAGAAAAGAGTGAGAAGAGATGAAGAGAGAGAGAGAGAGAGAGGGAAAGAGAGAGAGAGAAGGAATAGAGAGAGAGAGAAGAAAGAAAAGAGAAGAGAGAGAGAGGAGAGAGAGAGAGAGAAAAGAGGGGGAAGAGAGAGAAGGAGAGAGAGAGAGAGAAGAGAGAGAAAAGGAAAAGGAGAGAGAGAAAGAAAGAGAGAAAAGAGAGAGAGAGAAGAGATAGAGAGAGAGAGAGAGCGCGCATGGATAGCGACTCCGCTCCTCTCTCTCTCTCTGATCGTACAGCGTTTTAGTTTAAACGCCCACCTGTATTCGTCCCTTCTGACGTCGCGCCGCGGAGGGCCACGAGCGCGAAAGGAAGTTGGCGCGCGACGCCCCCGCCCCCCCCGCCCCCCACATCCAGAAACCCACTAACAAAAAGAACAAAAAAATCCCCATATTTCCAAACTTTTCACAAAACCTAATACCAAACTATCAAATATTAAGCGCCGGCGAACTGGCACCCCAAAACCAAAATGCCAAGGTTTTATCTGGCACTCCCGGGTCAGCTCTCCCGGCGCTTTGGCACTCTCCGCGTCCGAAGTTTTGTAATGTGAGAACAATAAAATTGAACTTATCTGTGTTATATATAAGAGTATGTGTGTGTGTGTGTGTGTGTGTGTGTAGTGTGGGTGTGTGTGTGTGTGTTGTTGTGTGTGTATTGTGTGTTGTTGTGGTGGATTGTGTGGTGTGTGTGTGTGTGTGTGTGTGTGTGTGTGTGTGTGTGTGTGTGTGTGTGTGTGTGTGTGTGTGTGTGTGTGTGTGTGTGTGTGTGAGGGAACAAAAAATACGTGAAGTCAAGTAGAGTAACATTGTAATGCGATCTCTCTTTGTTAATATCATCATGGATACAATTTCCTCTCTCTCTTTCTCTCTCTCTCTCACTCTCTCTCTCTCTCTCTCTCTCTCTCTCTCTCTCTCTCTCTCTCTCTCTCTCTCTCTCTCTCTCTCTCTCTCTCTCTCTCTCTCTCTCTCTCTCTCTCTCTTTCTCTATCCAATTCCTTCATATTCCCCTTTATTTCTATTCTTTTTCCATCCTCTCTCTCTCTCCCTCCCATCCACTTATACTAACGACCATAGAGAAAGCCGTAACACAATTTGTCATGTTAGTGAGTGCGTATATACACACATTCATGCTCTGGTCTGGCAATATAGGGAAGCCAGCCCCTCCTTTCCCCTCTCCCTTTCCCTCTCTCTCTCCCTCTTCTTCTCCCTTTCTCCCTATCCCTTCCTTATTCC
>NC_061859.1:14534888-14539888 GCF_019202785.1 Penaeus chinensis
GTATTTTGGTATATATATAGTGTATTTGATAAACAAGACGTGCAGACACAGACACACACACGCATGGACACAAACACACACACACACACACACACACACACACACACACACACACACACACACACACAACTCAAACACACAAACACACCCACGGAATATACATAAAAGAAGCACCAAGATTAGAGTTTACATCAGGTTGGTTAATGTTGTAAGAGCATTTCTGCGTCTGCCAAGGTGAGCCAAGGCCTTGCGTGTTGACTCGAGAAGGTGCCCAGCCCTCTCTGAATTACTGAGGCAAAGGAGGAGAGAGAGAGGGGTGATGCGGAGGGGGAATAGGGATGGAGGGAGAGAGGGGTAGGGGGAGGAAGGAGGAGGGAGAGGGGTGATAGGGAGGGGGAGTGGGGATGGAGGGAGAGAGGGGTAGGGGGGAGGAAGGAGGAGGGAGAGGGGGAGTGGGGATGGAGGGACAGAGGAGTAGAGGGAAGGAAGGCGGAGGGAGAGGGGTAGGGGGAAGGAGGTGAGAGAGAGAGGGGTAGGGGGAAGGAGAGAGAAGGAAGAGGGGTAAGGGGAAGGAGGAGAGAGAGAGAGGGATAGAAAGAAGGGGGAGAATAAAAAGGAGGTGTCACTAAAGAGGAGGGAGGAGAGGAAGGGGTATGCTAGGAGGAGAGAATAGGGGGAAGAGTGCTATGAACAAGATAGAAAGAGAAGGAAAGAGGAGGAAGGGAGTCCTAGGGAGGAGGTAGGAGGGGGAAGGAAGGAGGAGAGGACAGAAGGATGGAGGGGACTCTTGGGGGCTGGGGGGGAGGGGGGGAGGACTTCGAGTGTTAGGCCTCTCGCGGTTCGAGCTCCATTATTTTCTCCTCAACATCTGTCGTGTGGTTTGGTATGACTCAGCATTTTCGGGATACAGGATTATCAATATTATCCAAATGATATGTATGTGTGTATGTGTATGCACAGAAATACACACATATATATGCTGTATGTATAAACATGTGTATGTATGTGTGTGTGTGTGTGTGTGTGTGTGTGTGTGTGTGTGTGTGTGTGTATGTGTGTGTGTGTGTGTGTGTGTGTGTACGTGTGTGTGTGTCTACATGTGTGTGTGTGTGTGTGTGTGTGTGTGTGTGTGTGTGTACGTGTGTGTGTGTGTATGTGTGTGTGTGTGTGCGCGTGTGTGTGTGTCTACGTGCGAACGTGTCTCCTTGCACGTCCTCTCTTGCACGCGTATAGAAACTCCCTCTCCATTTTACAAATACCTAGACTCCCATACCAAATAAACTTCCTACCCCCTCCCTCCCTACCCCTCTCCTCGACCTCACAATCTCGCACTTCTCATTCTCCCTCAAACAGCCTAACAGCCATCCAGCCAACCGCGTAAGCATTCTCATAAGGGCCCCCAACTAACAAGCGTCACTGGTAATTAGTGCCCAGACCCCCTTAAACAATGGTGGTTCATAATTACTGTATCTTCCCGCCGTATGGTCTCCGCCGCGACTCGCCCCTGTATAAGGTTAATGATGCCTGAAGGTGTGTGTTATGCAGGAGGTGGAGGATAGAGGATTTAGGCCTTCGTTGGGGTGGGGTCTTGGCGGTGGAGGGGGAGGTGAATGGGGAGGAGAGGTGGAGGGGGAGGGGGAGGGGAGGTGGAGGGGGAGGGGAGGTGGAGGGGGAGGTGGAGGGGGAGGTGGAGGTGGAGGGGGAGGGGGAGGTGGAAGTGAAGGGGGAGGGGGATGGGGAGGGGGAGATGGAGGAGAAGGGGGAGGGGAGGTAGAGGTGGAAGTATTGGAGGTGAAGGGGGAAAGGGAGGTGGAGGTGAAGGGGGAGATAAGGGAATTGGAGATGGAGGGGGAGGGGGAGGTGAAGGGGGATGTGAAGATGAAGGGGGAGGTGGAGGCGAAGGTAGAGATGGAGGTGGAGGTTAAGGATGGAGAGTTTAAGCCTTCTTTGGGGTGGAGGTCTTGGAAGTGGAGGCGAAGATGGAGATGGAGATTAGAGGTAGAGGTGGAGGAGGAGAGTAAATGAGGGGGAAAGTGAGAAAAAGAAGAAAAAAAAAGGGGGGAGGGAAATTAACTGTGAAACAAAAACAAACATTAAAAGATACAAAGATACAGAGATACAAACAAATAACAAAAGTAATCTAAGAAGACAAGAATCACCCCTAATTGCCTTTGAAAGCTTGAAGGACCTCATTTTGATATACAGGAATTTAATGCTGAAGGGAGAGGCTTAAAATACACCACGAGAAGTGACAGTGTTGGGCGCAGCTAGGCAAGGTACTGTGTTAATTTTTAATACACTATGTTATTTTTCTTCCCTCTCTCTCTCTCTCTCTCTCTCTCTCGCTCTCTCTCGCTCTCTCTCGCTCTCTCTCGCTCTCTCTCTCTCTCTCTCTCTCTCTCTCTCTCTCTCTCTCTCTCTCTCTCCCTCTCTCTCTCCCTCTCTTCCTCCCTCTCTTCCTCCCTCTCCCTCTCTCTCTCCCTCTCTCTCTCTCTCCCTCTCTCTCTCTCACCCTCTCCCCCCCCCCCTCTCTCTCACTCATCGCATGGCTGGACTACACACATAAGAGTGTAAAATTTTAATCAAACTGAGGCTACAAATTATTATGGGAACCGTTAATAGAAATAATGTGCATCGTTAGGCCGAATCATGATGATATCTACAATAAGGATGGTGATGAGGTTAATGATGGTGATAGTGATGCTGCCGGTCCACAGGGGCCAGCGAAAGGGAGCATTTGTTTGTTCCCTTGTTTTTCCTGTTTTCCTTTTCTGTGTTTCAGTTTGTTTTGTTAATGCAGGGGCGTTGTGTTGGTTTGTTTGTTCGTGTGTGTGTTTGTGTGTTTGTGTATGTGTATCTGTAGGTGCGTGTGTGTGAGATTGCGCTTTTATTAATATACTGTCTGTATGGATGTACGTACAAGAATGCATGCATAACACACACACACACACATACAAACTCCTACACGAACGGCAAATTCCGAACACATCATTGGCCAATATGCGAGCCTACGTGCGGAGATCAACAGAACAACAAATTGCACTCACAGACACACAGACACGATAGGCTGTCCTTCTGAGAGAGTAAGTACAGAAAGAAAACCAATTATTCTTCGCCAATTTGGAAAATAACTCCCAGCGTGAAGCCAACAATATTACGGGTTACGAGCCAAATTTACGCGGGTTCTCGATAATCAACTTCCAGCCTCTATAATCAACGTCGTATCTGCATTAATCTCCTTAAATCATCGCCGGAACCTTAATTAACATCATAAACACGACTGACGAATGACTTACGCTTGCGGCCTGTAAGTACAGACGGCGCTGCTCCTTTGGGGTCGCAGGCTCTCGGGCATGTCGTGGCGAGGGCAGTCTCTCTCTCGCTCTCTCTCTCTCTCTCTCTCTCTCTCTCTCTCTCTCTCTCTCTCTCTCTCTCTCTCTCTCTCTCTCTCTCGTTCCTCCCTTCTTCTTTTTTTTCTTTTTTCTTTTTTCTATATTTGTCTGACTGTCTATCTATATATCTATCTATTTTCATGTTTCTTTTGTTCCTCTTTTTTTCTCCTACCTTGCTCTCTCTCTCTCTCTCTCTCTCTCTCTCTCTCTCTCTCTCTCTCTCTCTCCCTCTCTCTCTCTCTCCCTGGGGAAGGATCAAAGTCTTACAGAGTCATTAGCATTGGATCGTTTGCTCTCAATTAAGTGTTCAAAGGACTTGATACTCCCACTTGAATGGCTTCTACTCCTTTACCTTTCCCTTTCAAAGATATTGTGTTTAACTCCTCTCCTTCCTCTCCCCCCCTCCCTCCTTCCTCCTTCGTCCCCCCCTCCATCCCTATCCCCCTCCTCCTCCTTCTTCGCTCTTCCTCCCTTCATCCCTCTACCTCCCCTCCCCTCCCCTCCTTCTCCGCCCTTCTCCCTTCCCCTCCTTCCCCCGCCCCCCTCCCCCCTTTTCCTCTTACGGAAAGCCCGCCATCGCCCCCCGCCCCCCTCCCCCCTTCTTGAAAAAAAAACCTCACCCCAATCAGACATTAACGATGAGCACAACGAGCACTTAGCCATCCCAACCGCTACCTTGCAGTGCAGGCAATTGCTCATTCTCGAAGTTAGGAGTCGGTTGGGCGTGTTTAGATAAATTTACTGTCCACTGAATCAATTTTCTCTTCATGTAAAAGCCTTAATGATACAGATTTGCCCGTTTGAAGTTAGGAAGAATGAATAATAGAGAAGTTTTATAGAGTGTAAATGTTGAGACGAAAAGAGCCCGGATGATTTTCAAAGTTAGTGATTACTGCAGCTCATCACTTTCTGCCGGCCGGAGTTTGGCCGACACAGTTCTAAAACTTTAACGCCACATGATAGGTATAATGAAACAAGTTGGGCTAAAAATATTTGTACACCCTAAATCAGCCAAGTAAATAATTTAATTAAAACCCATAAAACTGCCGAGGAATACAATAACTACGCAAGAATAAATATTTAAACAATTGTAACGGAGAGGACATATAATGCAAATTGGGGTACCATAAACACGAAGTGCACGGACAGGCCAAACAATATACCACAACCACGGACATGTATACGATATATACATTCCGGATGATAGAGGTTATATGCCCCCATTCGTACCAGATCCCTATTTTACAATCGTACAAAAATTTATTCAGAATGCTCATTACCTAAACCTATCACCTAATACAGGATGTCAACAAACTGCAGCATGGCATGGGAGAAACCCCTCTAAATCGTGGATTCACAATAAAGTCTGGCTGGACTGTGTTCATATACGTGCAAATGTGTGAAAACGCAATTTTGCTGCAAGTGTCCCAATGTTAGTGAGTTTTTAGTCGGGGGTTTCCATGTACAAGTAAAGTTGATGGTGTCACCGGATTTATATGGTCGGGCGTTTTTCCGTTGGGGGAGGAGAGAGGGAGAGAGAGAGGGAGGAATGAGGGAGAGAGAGGGGTGTGGAGGGGAGGGGAGAACAGAATGGGAGATGAAGTTAAT
>NC_061859.1:14544888-14574888 GCF_019202785.1 Penaeus chinensis
AATGATAACAACCGCAGGAGTAATAAAAACAACAGCAAATAATATGATAAAACAAAAAACAAACGACAACGACAATAAAAAAAGAAAGAAAGAAAAATAACACACACATATTCCCAACACTTCCTTTTCAAATTTTCAAAGAGCAAACACACAGGAACACGAAACTCTGCTTAGATTCTGGAAAGCAACCTATTCGGAAACACTATCGCCATTAGCATATCATACCTGACCTTCCAGCCACATACACTATAAACTTGAGCC
This sequence comes from Penaeus chinensis, assembly GCF_019202785.1. Taxonomy (NCBI): domain Eukaryota; kingdom Metazoa; phylum Arthropoda; class Malacostraca; order Decapoda; family Penaeidae; genus Penaeus; species Penaeus chinensis. Next base: position 14,545,150 of record NC_061859.1, read on the forward strand.
CTTGGACACACCCCTCTGCCTCCTTTGCTGTGAGATTTCCCGACATCTGCATGTATTTGCAACGAGGTTCGACGTTGCAATGATTGATAGGAGTAGCAAAATGCATGGCCCCATTGGTGGATTTTTTTTCATGTTTCATTCTGGTTGATTAGTAGAGAGATGGGAGTTTTGGAGGAGGTGGGAATAGAGAGGATAGATTGATAGGTAGATTGAGAGATATGTTGAGAGAGAGAGAGAGAGAGAGAGAGAGAGAGAGAGAGAGAGAGAGAGAGAGAGAGAGAGAGAGAGAGAGAGAGAGAGAGATAGACAAGCAGACAAAGACAGAGGCATAGGAGAGACGGATAAACACTCTAACAACACACACACCCGAAGAACAAGGAACCAACAGACAAAAGCACGAGGGAGAGAGAGCGAAATACATACAAATCCTTTAACACTCGCAATACAGAGCAATGGAGTCACAGCACAGTGCTCAGCCCAGGATATCCCTCCGATGAAAAATGCAAGATTAAACCTTTTTGGTGGCAAAAAAGAGAGAGAAAAGAAAGAGAAAGAGACAGAAAGAAAGAAAGAAAAAATAAAACCTGTCATTTGAGAACCTCATTCAGGTTCTATCTGTCAACATGTTCACCATTCACTGCTTTTGTAGGCGAGTGTTGAGCAAATTTATCGTCTGTGCATATGTGAGCAGACTACATTGTGCAAGGAATCAATATGACTGAATACAGCTATGTAGGAATATTCGGGTCATTTAAGCTGAGAGGGTTATAGATAGATAAACATAGATAGACAGAATGGGCAGATAATATAAAATAATATGAAATCAGAATACGGATTCAGTACAGAAGCACTCTTTAAAAATCGATATAGTTTTGGAATCTTTATGAGAGTGGGGGTATGATATTTTTTTTATTTTTTTTATTCCGTGGATGGAAAACGTAAAAGTGTTTGAAAATTAAGAACGAACGAGAGGAAAACAAAACAAAACAAAGAAATTAAGAATTGAGCAAAATAAGATAAGCTAGTATGAGCAACTTAACTATCACCCTACTACCTCCTTATACATCAACAAAATGGCCAAACGGACGCCCTCGGAAACCTCACACGGCAAGACTTTCGAATTCCGTCCTTCTAAGACGCTCCAGGGGTATCGAGACGTCCTTTCGCCATGAGTGATTCCCGCGGCGTCCCTCATAAATCTGGCAGTACACGCTTAGCTCCCTCATAAACACGTTGTGAGTAACCTCGAACCAACCTCACTAAGCTTAAGAACGACGCCATGATTGCCTATAGACGGCTGGCAGACGTTGTGTTCGAGAGTTTTACAAGGCTGAGTGTATGGATAAGAATCAGGCGCTGACGACTGAGGGTTTTTTTTTGGTGTGTGTGTGTGGGGGGGGGGGGGGGGGGGCTAGGGATTTTCGAAACACGGGGAAGGCTGGTGAGGGATCAAGAAAAGGAATGAGGTTGGTGAATGGCGTTTAACTCTGCGATATTGGCGTGGTGTAAATGACTCATTTAGATAATGGCGTTTGATCTATCAGATGATTTAAGGCCAAGGGGAATTCGAAAGAGGATAGGATGTGGTTCGTGGTTAGAAGCCGTGGGAGAAGGCGGACTCCAACCAGAGATTCCCATTACGTGGAAACCAGCAGCCATTTGAGCCCATTAAAATTCCATTAAAATCCTGTATAAACAGTGACCAACTGGACCAGTAAGGGAGATCCCTTTGGTTTCCCTCCTCCTCTTCCTCCTCCCCCTCTTTCTCCCTCCTTTCTCCCCTCCTTCTCCCTCCCACGCGCATACACTGTGGCCAAAACGACCTTCGTGTGACGCATACCTCCCCCCCACCCCCTCCCCCCCTCCATTGTTACAACCCCGCCATATTTCTCGCCATCTTGTCACGCGCACACAGAGGGGAATCCCATCATGTGAGAGAAATTAATATTTCCTTTACAACAAGCTGATCCAAATTCTAACAAAATAAATAAACAAATTAACAAATAAACAAACACACAAATAACCAAACAGATAAATAAACCCCCCCTTTTAAATAATCACCCGCCCTACGCTTTGACTCGGCCCACAAATGACCCCCATTCCATTACACGAAACGCATAGACAACCTTGAATCTCCGATGACCTAAGCGGCCTGTGACTGCGCTCTGAGACACACAAGGCAACTGGAGACATCAACTCAGAAACCTATAGTGGTATTCTCAGACGTGAGGGATGGCCGGTGTCGCCCGAGCCAGACAAACGACCGTGTACAGGCTTACAGAGGGCAATGGTCTTCCTGTTCCCAGCGTTGGTCAGGATTTCCATCTCGTTAGGATGCTGAGGAGGACGATTTTTGAAAAGGGGTGGGGATAGATTTAAAAAAAATCTTTTTCGTCATTTTATTTCGTTAATCTATCGGTTTATCTATCTATCTGCCTATTTATCTATCTTTATATCCATCTATCTATCTATTTATCTATTTATCTATCTACCTATCTATATATCTATCTATCTATCTGTCTATCAGTCTGATTCCCCAGTAGCTATCTATTTACTTATCTATCTATTTATTTATTGATGTGTGGTCGGATCTATAGTATAGTCTTTTGTGTGTGTGTTTCTATTTAGTTTTCAATGTAATTATTTTGAATTTGCGTCGTGATTGTCTGTTCTGTTTATTTCTCTATTCTAGTTAAGGATGTTATTTATCCATGAAGATAAACATAAGCGTTGTGTAACTTCTCGAACGAGTATGTTGTAGAGAAACAAACCGATCGGCATTGCAAACAGCAACGTTCTAACTCTCAGACTGATAATGACGGGAAGCTTTATCATTTCCACAATATAAAATCAAGAAGTTTTATTCGTCTTAGTGCCATTATTCGTACAAAGAAAGAAATAAAGAGAATGGCAAATATGTCCAAGAAATGTGCCGTCACATCTGCATCTTCCATCAACGCTGAAAGAATTCCCAAGGTTTTCCCCCTCGCTGATGAGCCCGCATCTCAGATTTTGGAAGAGATTTGGAAATTTGCTTTCTGAAAGCTGGGATGAAAGAGATGAAGGGGGAAAAAAAGATAATGAATAAGAGAAATGGAGTCGATCCGCAGATTTGTGGCGAAAATCTCGGCGAAATTGAGGGTAATGGCGAGACGAAATGAAGAATGAGTTGGGAGAAGGCTTCATTACCCTCAATCTGACCGTCGATCACCCGGAATAGATAATATCCAGAGAAGCGAGTGAAATATCCCCTTATCTCGGTGAGGGCTAAATGCCTTTCCTCCATAGCGGCTGAGACGTGAGTTATGTTTCATTAAGACGCCGCTTGGCAGGACGGCGCGCGGCCCAAAACACAATCACGACGGCGGTGAACTTCAAATGAAGTTTCGCTCGCCATTTACACATTATTATCCTAAGTGAACGTCGCCTACCTTTCTCCTTCCTCTCATGGGCCTCTGTTCTTACTTTCCCCGCCCCTCCCCAACTCCCTTACTCACATACTCACTCAACACTCCCTAGTCTTACCTCTCATACCCATCCTCGCCCTTACCCCATCCTCCCCCCCTCTCCCCCCTCACCTCCATCCTTATCCCTTATCCCCACCCTCACCCCTCACCCCCATCCTCACCCTTCACCCCCATCTCCGCCCCATCCTCACCCCTCAAACCCCACATTACATTAATTACACCCGCATCCCTTCCGCGGATTATATATTACAGCCCCGGCGTAAATGATGTGCCCCTTCTCGTCCTGTGCACCTTCAGCGACGCCCCCACAAGACCTCCTCTTGTTCCTCTTGTTCCTTCCTCTTCCTCGTAGCCCCTTTTCTCTTTCCTCTTCCTCACCCTCTTTTCCTTTCCTCTTTATCTTCTTCTCCCTTCGATTCGCCCTCCTACTTCTCCCTCCCTTTACTCTAATCTTGTCCTCCTCCTTCTCCCCCTCCCTACCTTAACCCTCCCTTCCTCCTCTCTCCCTTTACCCTCCCCTCCTCCTCTCTCCCTTCACGTTCCCTTCTCCCCCTCTTCCTTCCGTCTCCTCCTTCCCCTCCTCCTCCTCCTGCTCCTCCTCCTGCTCCTCCTCCTCCTCCAAGGCACAGCTTAATTATTGGCTTTGCCGAAACCAAATATAAATGGCAAGGTGGTGAGCCGAAAATTAGGCATTTCAATTCGTGGGAAAGCAAAGAGGAGAAAGAGGAGAGCGTATTAGGGCAACTTTTGGGGCGGGAGGTAACTTCTCTCGTATTGAGGAATCGATCCGGTGTTTAATAGCCAATATCAATTTAATTAATTAGATGAGCTGAGAGAGGGGAGAACAAGGGTTGATGCAGGGAATGTTGCTTGTGGTATGTCACTTGAACCTGCTCGCGGGACGGACTCTTTGGAGGAAATTGGTTGAGAGTGGTTGATGAAGTTTTGGGCACCGGCGTTTCTTTGAAGTTTGGGAGGAAAATGGTTCTTAGAGTTTCAGGAATCTGTATGAAGTTTTGAAGGAAAAGGACTTACGTAAGAATGGTTGATAGAGATTCAGGCATCGACGTTTCTTTGGAGGAAAAATGGTTGACGGGCAAAAAATGGTTGACAGCGTTTCAGGAATTATTTTTCGAATGTAAATGGTTGAATTGCTTATGGTGGATATATAAATTTTCAGGTATCTGTATGAAGTTCTGAAGCAATTCGTCGACGTGACATTGACTGAAAGATTTTCAGACATCGAATCTCTTTGAAGTTTTGAAGAAAAATGCTTGGCTTAAAAACGACTGATGGAACTTCAGACATCATTAGAAGTTTTTTAGTTAGGGTGAGTATGTTGAGTAATAAAAGGGTTGATTATATGATTACAGGTTAGAGGTAGACTATGTGAAGTTCATTATGAAATTAATTCAGTTTGTAAGAATGTCATTAAGAAGAGGAAGGGGGGATAGGAAGAGGATGAGGAGAATTAAGAGGAAAGGAAGAGGAAGAGGAAGAAGAAGAAGATTGAAGAAGAAGAAGAAGAAAAATAAGAAGGGGAAGAAGAGGAGTGGGAGGAGGAAGAGGAAGAAGAGGAGGGGGAAGAGGAGGATCAAGATGAAGAGAAGATAAAGAGATGAAGAAAACAACGACAACAACAACAACAGCAAAAAACAACAAACCTGATAATCTCAATACAAGACCAATCATAATAATAACACCAATAACAAAAAAAAATAATCACGATAATGATAATAACCAACATAAAACAGCAAAAGTCAATAAAAAGAACAGAGCAAGCAAATGAAAAACACAAATAATAATGATAATAATAAAATAATAATAAAAAAATGAGAAAGAAAATTTATAAAATAAATAAGACAAAAAAAGAACAAATGAAACAGATAAGACAAAAAAGAATAATAAATAAAATAATTAAGACAAAAAAACAAGAAAGAAAATGAAAAAAAAAAAAAAAAAAAAAAAAAAAAACGCACACACTCACACACAACGACAAAGATAAAGACGAGGCATAAGACGAAAAGAAGAGGTTGTAAGAAGACATAATCACGTGACCGGGATTAAAAAACGAAGCCGAGGATTACGTAAAGCTACCGTACGGCGACGTAATTTGCGTGAGGTGGATGGTCACGTTGGAAATTAATTAAAGTCGATAAACTTTCGGATTAAGAGAGGAGGAGGAAGAGGAGGAAGAGAAGAAGGAGGATAGAGAGAGAGAGGGGGGGGGAGAGGGGGGGAGAGAGAGAGAGAGAGAGAGAGAGGTGGGTGGAAAGAGAGAGAGAGAGAGAGAGAGAGAGAGAGAGAGAGAGAGAGAGAGAGAGAGAGAGAGAGAGAGAGAGAGAGAGAGAGAGAGAGAGAGAAAAAGATAGATAGAGAGGGAGAGAGAGAAAGAGAGATAGAGAGAGAGAGAGAGAGAAAGATAGATAGAGAGGGAGAGAGAGAGAGAGCGAGATAAGACGTGAAATTTTTCAGTGATCTTTGCGGGGGGGTGGGGGGAGGAGGCGTCACAGATATCATCACTCAGATTATCAGATTAATTTCGTCTGCTTACGAGGCAGTTGTGAAAAATCAATTGGCGAAAGAGCTTTGCGTTTAATAGCAAGCTGAGAAGCGAACGAGCGAACACGTCAAATGAACTTAGCAGAAAATCGCTTAATCTGAGAACCTGTTGACCCTCATCTAGCGGGGGAAAGAGGGAGAAGGAGGAGGAGGAAGATAAAATGGGGGAGGAGCATTGAGAAAATGGACGAAGGGATGAAAGGGGAGAAGGAGAAAATGGAGAGGAAGGAGGTGGATTGAGATAAGAAGGGAAGGGAGAGGTGGTGGGGGGGGGGGGGAGGGGGAGGGGAAGCCCAAAGGGGGGGTGAACGGCTACGGTAGAAGGCATTTGCTACACAAAGGTAAATATTGGGCTTTGACACCAGACATGTGATTACACAGTTGTGGTAATAGTCTGTGGTGCAGTTACAAAGGGGGGAGAATGAGAGAGGGAGAGAGGAAAGGGAAGAAAGATGGCTGGGATAGAGGGGAGGGGAGGGGAGAGGTAAGGGAGGAAGGAGGGGGAAAAGAGGGGAATACAAGTAGCACTTTACAATTTTTTTTCCAATTTACGATGAATCGATCTTCATTTCTTTTCTTCTTTTTTTTGTTCTTTCAGTCAGTGTTCTAATTAATTATTTGCACACGCAATGTCTTGCTTATTTACTCGATTTTCTCTTATTATAGTGATTTCTTTCTTTGGGTTCTTTGTCAATTTACCTTTACGAGACTATAGGGACTGTGAAATTAAGGTCCATATTATATATGGGACTTTCTTTCACCGTACACTCACGTATATACTTTACGTGTAACCATATAATTACAACCATGCAAACACAGATTATATATACAGAATTCACACACACACACACACACACACACACAGTCACAATCACACACACACACACACACGGCGCGTTTAAAGCCTAGACGAAAGAAAAGTTATGATAATAACGACACAGAATAAAGGAAAGGATCTTAACCCGCAGCCAATGACGGTAACTCTGTGCACGACACTTACAGCTGTATGTAAGAAGTATTTAGGTAGATCGAGGAAGAGAGGGAGGAAGAGCAGTAAGAAGAGGGGGAGGAAGTGAAGAAAAAGGAGGAGGAGGAGGAGGAGGAGGAGGATAGGAAGATGAAGAAGAAAAGGAAGAAGAGAGAGAGAGAGAGAGAGGATGAGAGGGAGGATGAGTGAGAGAGGGAGGGTGAGAGGGAGAGGGAGTGGGAGAAAGAGAAAAGGAAGAAGAAAAACGAGAAGAAGAAGAAGAAGAAGAAACAGAAGAAGAAGAGGAAGAAGAAGAAGAATACGAAGAAAAAAAAGGAGAAAAACAGACTTACAAAGAAACGGAAGAACGAAAAGGCGAAAGATGAAAAAGAAGAAGAAGAAGAGCGACAAAGAGGAGGAAGAGGAGGAGGAGGAGGAGGAGGATGTCGTTAGGTCAAGAAAATAGGCCTATGAGAATGTTTCGACCCCTTCCTGTGCGGAGTCCTACAGGCAACCCGCACCCACCTGCTGCGGATGCCTTAGCAGACAGATGGGGGGGGGGGGGGGGTTGAGGGGGGCGAGGATGGTGAAGGGGGAGGATAGGGGGGAAGGGGATGGTGAAGGGGGAGGATAGGGGGGGAGGGAATGGTGAAGGGGGAGGATAGGGGGGGCGAGGAGGAAGAGACATAGGGACTGTGTGGATGATGGGGAGAGGAGTGGGTAAGGGAGGAGCTGAGGATAGGGGAAAAGGGAGGATAGGGGGGAAGGGGATGGTGGGTGAAGGGAAAATAGGGGGATGGAGTAAAGGGAAGGGAGGGATAGATAAAAGAGGAGGAGGATACCAAGGATAGGAGGGAAAGGAGGGAAGGACAGGAGGGAAGGGTAGGAGGGATAGAAGGAGGGATGGATGTTCAAGGCATCCATCTCATCCATCTTCACACAGTTAACGACGTCAAACTCGCGTAGATATCTCCTCTCAATGCCTGCGAGATTATGCGGGCTCGAACGGCCCTTATGAACGACCGTGTAAGCCAGGCCTAATCTGATGCAATTTATCTCTTTCAAGGGATAAGCGGCGTGTCTTTGAGCCGTGCCTGCGATAGCGCGTCCTCCTCCTCCTCCTCCTACTCTTCTTCTTCTTCTTCTTCTTCGTTCTCCTCTTCTTTACTCTCTTTCTCCTTTTTCTTTCTCTCTTTCTTCTTCTTTTTCGTTCTCCTCCTCTTTATTTTCTTTCTCCTTTTTCTTTCTCTCTTTCTTCTTCTCCTCCTTCTTCTTCTTCTTCCTTCTCCTCCTCTTTATTCTCTTTCTCCATTTTCTTTCTCTCTTACTTCTTCTTCTTCTTTTTCTTCTTAGTCCTTCGTTTCTCCTTTTTCTTCTTACTCCTTCGTTTCTCCTTTTCCTTCTTTTTTGTTGTTCGCTTTCTTTTCCCTTCTCCTCTTCCAGATCATTCTCTTCCTTTTCTTTCGTGTTCATTTCTTTTTCTTCCTTCTCCCTGTCCTCCTCTTCCACCGCCATCTACTCCAGCTTCCCTCCTCCTTCCCTTCTGCCTCAATTACCTCTTCTACCTCCTACTCCTATTCCTCTATTAACTCCTTATCCTTCTTTTTCCCCTTACTCCTCTGCTTCCTCTTCTCTCTTCCATCTCCTCTTCACCTTCACCCCCTCGTCGCCCTCGTCCTCCTCGTCCTCCTCCTCCACTTCCTCCTCAACCTCTATCTCCTCTTCCTTATCCACATTCACATCTACCTTCATCTCCTTTTCCTAATCCACCTTCACTTCTAGCTCTATCTCCTCTTCCTTATCCACCTTCACCTCCATCTCCTCTTCCTTATCCACCTTCACCTCCATTTTCTCTTCCTTATCCGCCTTCTTTTCCAGCTCTATCTCCTCTTCCTTATCCGCCTTCACCTCCATCTCCTCTTCCTTATCCACCTCCACTTCCTCCTCCTCTTCCTTACCCCCCTTCACCTCCACTTCCTCCTCCTCTCGCTCAAGCAGCCTTAGACGAGACTCTGTCCTGCAGGTGACACTCGCATTCGAACCCCCGGATTCTTGGCTTCCCCGGTGGTCAAGGGGAGAAGATGGCGTGTTCGTAATGGGCGTGACGTCACGTTGACGCATAATTGATTGATCGTGACTGCCAGCCACTAAGGGGAAGGCCAGACATGGCTGACAGCGTTGGCAACTCATATTTCTACCTTTTTTTTCGCGACATTTTTTTCGTTGTTGTTGAATGGGAGTGGTGGTGGTGGTGGGGGGGGGGGGGCGTGTGTTTGGTTTTGCTTTGGTTGACTTCGTTTCGTTTTACTTTGCCATTCCTTTCTTTCTTTATGCCTTGATGGTATTGTGTTTTATTAGGGTGGTCCTGACAAGAGGAAATGTGATAGATATATTTTTTTCGTACTACATTTTCTTCGGGAATTCTCGAAATACCACGTTTTCTTGAAATATGAAATATGGATGAAAGATATCGCGCTACCTCCTCCCCGCCCCCTTATTCCCATCCCCTACCCCCCCCCCCCCCCCTATAATAAACGGTGCCCTGCATGTTTGCAGACAAAGATTTTGGCATTTGTTTACTTACCCACGCGTGTTTGATGGTGAAACGAAACGAAAAAAAAAAAAAAAAAAAATTGATTCCAATGACTGGTTTCACTCCAACGAAAATTACAGCAAATCGCTCCGACCGAGTTTATCATGAAAGATACTAACCAGAATTATGGTCGGACAATAATTCCGCCATTTTGCTAATATCACGTGATGTATCTCCATTTTACAAACCGTCTAGCCCTTCATCTCGTGCATGACCATAGATGATAACGCGAAAGGATCTCAGACATGAACTCTCAACTGTTCATGACGCATGTGCATGTCTGTCATCACGGCCATTAAACATGCACAGACATCTCATTCCTCTCCCCTACCTCCTCTCTCCCTCCACTTCCTTCTCTTTCTCTTCTATATTCTCCCACTTCCGCTTCCCTACCTGCTCCCTCCCCCTCTCCCCTTCTTCCCCTCCCCCTCTCCCCTACTTCCCCTCCCCCTCTCCCCTTCTTCCCCTCCCCCTCTCCCCTACTTTCCCTCCCCCTCTCCCCTGTCCCTTCGTTCTCTAACCTCAAAAGGAAAGAAAGGAAGCAAAATAAATCTTAAGAAGAGGGACAAAGAATTCTCGAAAAAAATATGAAGAGAGAGAAAATTGAATGCGAAAAATAAATTCCTTAAAAAAAAAGGATATCACAAAAATCTTAAAAAAAAAAAAAAGACGAAGAATTTCCAAACCCCTTTCTTTCCTCAAAAAATCAAAAAAAGCAAGAAAAAAAAAAAAAAAAAAAAAAAGGAAAAGAAAACCGCAATAAAATCTGGATAAATAATATTCATGTCCACAATCTGCGCATTTCTTTCCCGTCAGCAGCTCTTCCTCCGAATAAATATTGGGTCTCGCACTCCGATCTCACTGAGGAAGCATCTGGCGTGGACGGACTTACAGCCTATGTGCGTCTATCTCTTGACTTAGGCTCTGTGCGTGCGTGTGGGTTGGTGTCTTCGTGTTTGCGTGTGTGTGTTTGTGTAGAGGGAAGGGGGGGGGGGGGATATGTTTTAATGGGTGAATGTGTATGTGCGTGTGTATCGTTGTGTGTGGTGGTGGCGCTGGTGGTGGTAGTGGGGAGGGTGAAGGGTTTGTGTGTGTGTGTGTGTGTGTGTGTGTGTGTGTGTGTGTGTGTGTGTGTGTGTGTGTGTGTGTGTGTGTGTGTGTGTGTGTGTGTGTGTACGAACAGTATGCTTTTACTCGCATACTCTTGATATACACAAGTTGGGTCCACCACATACACATTCATTCTATGCTAAAGGGAACATCCCCACAGCTTTTGCATCAACAAAGACAATCATTTATCAAGTTTATATTCCCCTCCATCATGTTCTTAGGTATGGCGTGTTTTCTTCTTTTCTTTCTTCTTCTTTTTTTTTGCGACGTCTTTAGGGGTAAGGCGAGAACCCTGATCCTCGAGATATCAGTGTCAGCTTGAGAAGTTATCCCCCCATCAGTGTTAGTGGTCAGGTCATGTCAGCCGATGACGACCGTGTCATTCTCACCGCGATATACGCCAGACTGCTAACACGTGATAAATCCTTCATCTTCGGTTTATTCTCCTTCAATAGAGGACACTTGACGTCTGCCGCTTGATGACTGCCACTTCCCCGAGCATTCCCTTCAGAGCCTCGTGTGTCTCGTTGCGCACCTGCTGCCACGCCGGCGGTTGTGGATCACCTGCGCGAGATTATATATGGCTGCTCTGTGTGTTATCCGTGAGTGTCCGTATCATCTCGTCGTCCCCTTTTTTTCACTCCCTCGAGCGGCGTCATTCGGGAAATATTACCGAGGAATTCTAAGTTAATGTGACGAAGACGCAGGAGCGAAAAGGAAGAAAGGGGAGCACTCTAAATCGTAGATGCCTTTATTCACCTCAAGAGAGTTGAAGTGAGAGAGAGAGAGAGAGAGAGAGAGAGAGAGAGAGAGAGAGAGAGAGAGAGAGAGAGAGAGAGAGAGAGAGAGAGAGAGAGAGAGAGCGAAGAAACAGATAGGAAACTAGAGAGAGAGGAGAGACAGATAGGTAAATAGAGAGAGAGAGAGAGAGAGAGAGCAGTTTAACAAGCACACCACTTACTATTTTTGTCTCTTCCCCTCCCTCTCCCCCCATCCCGCCTTCCTGAATTCGGAAATCCGAACAGACGCTCACCCAACGCATTCACAGCGTTCGGTTATGCGTAACGCTAAAAAAGACTCCCAAATCCGAGCGTTCCGTACACGTAAGTAATGGCGAGTTCAATACACAACACCCACACTTCCATTTCCTACTTGTGTTGACTCTGAGACAATAATGTTCCCTTAATATATCCATCAATAAAGCCAGGTACACACGGCGAGTATATACCATCAGGGGGGTGGCCATTATCCAAAAATTTAGAGCCATCAACACATTATTTCGAGTCCGTTTTCGAGAGGCACTTGAGCAACGACGCTGAGCAGGAGGACGTCACCTGCGCTCTCCACTTTATGGACGTCCGACGGAGTGACTCTCAGTTCCTTCGCTTGCCTCGGCGTCATCCTCGACTCTCGTCTTGTACAGTGTCATTCTCCCATTCGCTAATAATGATGAATGGGTCGTCCTCTTGACTACGGGAGTTAAGAGGATTGCAGGTTGGGGTGGGGAGTGGGGTGGAGTGAAGGTGGGGGTTAGAGGGTTGGGTTGGTGGTGGAGTGAAGGTGGGGGTTAGAGGGTTGGGTGGGGGGGGGGGGGGGGTCGGAGAGTTGGGGATAAAGGGTAGGGATGAAGGTTTAGAGGAAGAGGGGTGGAAGGTTGGAGGGTGGGGAATGGGAGGGTCAAGGGTGGGGTCTGAGGAGTGGAAGTTGGGTGGAAGGTTGGGTTGGTGGTGGAGTGAAGGTGGGGGTTAGAGAGTTGGGTTGGGGTGGAGTGAAGGTGGGGGTTAGAGGGTTGGGTTGGTGGTGGAGGGAAGGTGGGGGTTAGAGAGTTGGGTTGGGGTGGAGTGAAGGTGGGGGTTAGAGGGTTGGGTTGGTGGTGGAGTGAAGGTGGGGGTTAGAGAGTTGGGTTGGGGTGGAGTGAAGGTGGGGGTTAGAGGGTTGGGTTGGTGGTGGAGTGAAGGTGGGGGTTAGAGAGTTGGGTTGGGGTGGAGTGAAGGTGGGGGTTAGAGGGTTGGGTGGGGGGGGGGGGTTCGGAGAGTTGGGGATAAAGGGTAGGGATGAAGGTTTAGAGGAAGAGGGGTGGAAGGTTGGAGGGTGGGGAATGGGAGGGTCAAGGGTGGGGTCTGAGGAGTGGAAGTTGGGTGGAAGGTTGGGGGATGGGGAATGTTAGGTTGAAGGATGGTGAATGAGGAGTGGAAGGGGGGGGGGAGGTTGGGGGATGGGGAATAGGTGGTTCAAGGGTGGGGACTGAAGTGTGGAAATATGGTTTGGGGGTTTGATGGTGGGGGAAGGTTGTGGGTGGGGATTGGAGGGTGGGAGGTTGAATTTGGAGGGAGGGGGGATGGAGGTGTTAGTGTTAGGGTTGAGGACTGGGGGAAAGGAGGGTAGACGAGGAGGAAGGAGGGATGGAAAGGGGGTATAGGAAGACGAAGAAGGGGAGGTAGGATGGGAGGAGTTAGAAAGGGGGGTGGGGGTACAAGACGAATAGGGGGAGGCAGGAAGGGAGGGGTCAGTGGGGGGGAGGGATTAATTTTTGGTAAGTAATTATCCTTTCCATTAGGTATATAATTTTCGTGCTCGGACTGTGGGGGTAATCAAAATGTAATTATGCGAGACCCGGACCCCGGTTGAAAATGGGGATGTCAATTTTCATATCGTGAAACAATCACCAAGAATTAGAATTTCTCAATTAAGCCGAGTGTGCGTCTGGTCGACCGCGGGGTTAAAGCCGATTCAAGAAGCCGCTTCTCCCTCTTCTTCGTCCTTTTGTCGTTGCGTCTTATATTGTTTCCGTTTTTCTATACACATACACACACACACACACACACACACACACACACACACACACACACACACACACACACACACACACACTCATACATACATACACACACACACACACACACACACACACATACACACACACACACACACACACACACACACACACACACACACACACACACACACTCATACATACATACACACACACACACACACACACACACACACACACACTCATACATACACACACACACACACACACACACACACACACACACACACACACACTCATACATACATACATACACACACACACACACACACACACACACACACACACACACACACACACACACACACATATATATATATATATATATATATATATATATACAAATATACATTCATAATATATATATATACAAATATACATTCATAATATATATACACACATACATACATGTATATAAATACAGACATACATATATATATACATATATATATATATACATATATATATATATATATATATATATATATATATATATATATATATATGTATACATGTAGTCAAACACACATACGGTCTTCTCAGTTCTTCTACATTTTCCTTACGAAAAAAATATGAGATGTCACAAATTTCCCTTTTGGAGTTCAATTCACACAAATTTTCTTCCATCATCCGCTCCGCTGACTTCGAGAATAGCCTATCAGTCCACACCAGCTGGAGAGACCTGACCCTTCGATACATTCCATGAATAAGGAAGGGAAAAAAAATGTCGTGTTATTAACTCCTGGCGGTATAACAGTAATAACACAAGAAAATCTTTTCAAACGCCATAAATATTTTCAAAATTGTAGACAATTATCCAAATGTATTAACATATTGAAGGATAAGACTATAAAGAAAAGAAAAAAAAAAGAGTGTTCTTTCCCTATAGTAGACAAGAATTTCACCAATATGCAAGCCGGAGTTATGAAACAGAGCCCTTCCAGCTGTTGGGGTTGCCACTAAGTCTTTTGGCGACCACAGGCCATAGGGCGTCGTGGCGGGGATAGACTTGGTCTAAGAGGGAAACAAAGAAAGGGTGAATAAAATAAATAATAAAGGATATGATTAGGGATAAGTGGAAGAAGGAATGAAAAGAAGGAATGGCACACCATGAAGAAGAATGAATGAATGAAAGACAGAACTGAGGTAATGAAAGTAATCTATGAAATGAATGAATGACAAATAAAACAAATTAAGTATTTAATGAAAAGGAAGCAAGTAAGAAATGGAAGATGGAAAAAAACTAAGAAATAGAGAGTGATCTACATAAAAAATAAAACAAGGGAAAATGGAGGAAGGCACAATGAACGGAAGCACGTCACGAACGAGGGAATAACGAATGAAAGAAAACACAGACAAAAAAAAAGAAAGAAAAAAAGGATAAAACAACACGAAAAGCGAAAAAAAAGAAGTACGAAAGAATGAAATAAATCAGAAAGCAAGGAATGAATGAAAGAACACCACTGTAGACTTCGTGGGTCGCTGTGGATGAATATTTGCTTGGATCATGCAATCTCGTCTGAGATTTTATTCCTAGACAAATACGGCGAAAGAAAATAAAAGTTTTTCTTGGGGGGAAATAATACGTGATGGATGTGTGGCTTCAGACACGAGTCTTTCATCACTCTGCATTCTTGTTGTTGATATTGTTGCTTTAGTTTTTGTGTTGTTGGTGTTATTGTTGTTGTTATAGTTGTTGTTTTTGTTATAACCTTTTATAGCAGTTGTCGATGTTGCTTTGTTGGTTTTGATGTCGTTGTTGCTGTTGTTATTGTCGTTTACTTATTCATGATTTTCATTTCACTTTCTTCATTCCCTTCACATTATCCCGCCACGGACGACCAGCACAAGCTTCCCTTTCACATGTTGGAGACGAAAGTGATATTCAGTTCCGATCCGAACCGATTGGAGGGAGGGTAAAAAAATATTAAAAAAAGGCCGTCCCATCCATAAAACATTGCGGCTATGTACCATATAAGCCTTTAATTTAGGCCGCACGCCGCGTCATTACGTTGGGTCCTCTCCATGAAGCAAGGGTAGGGGTAGGGGGATGAGGGCAGGGGAGGAAGAGGAGGAGGAGGAGAGTGGGGAAAAGGGAGGGGGGGTAGGAGGAAAGGGGGAGGATAGGGGAGATGGTAAAGGGTAGAGGTAGGGATTGGGTATAGGATGGGGGACAGGGAGAGGGAGAGGGTAGGGGGAGGGAAAGGAAAGGGGAGAGGAGGGGAAGGGGGTCGGAAGAGTATAGAGGAAGGGAGAGGGGGAGGGGGAGGGGGAACAGGCCAGGGGGCGAAGGGGTAGATAGCATTTAAGCCTAAACTACAAACCCTCCATATTTTTCATCGGGCTCCCCCAAAAATGTTTTTTTAAATGTTTATTTCAAACATTTGTAATGCATGTACACTAAACTGCCTCGCCTATGGAGCCCAGTGTATAGTATTTATGAAATGGGCAAATGAATTTTTTTGTATGGCTATGTACAGCGTGTGAAAAATATATATAGATCTAAAAACAGGGAAAAATAAATGTGTGAAATATAGTACACACATAAATACTGTTAATATACACATAACTACTTCATAATTTATTTAAGGACTTTGTGTCGTGTGTATCACGGGAAAATGGACACAAAAAAAGTAAAATAAAAGTATCCGACACCGGGAAGGGTCTTTTTCACCCCATTCGAGAAAGACAAAAGACCCGACCATCAGCATATCTTCTTGCTCTTTCTTAATTTCTCTTTCTCTTTCCCGTCTTTATTCTCCTTCTGTTCATTTTCTTGCTTCCTCTTACTTTCTCTCTCTCTTCCTCGTCTTTTTTTTTCTTCTTCCCTCCATTCTCTTGTTCCTTCTTAATTCTCTCTTTCCCGTCTTTATTCTCCTTCTGTCCATTTTTTTTGCTTCCTCTTAATTTCTCTCTCTCTTTTTCGTCTTTTTTCTCCTTCCCCCCATTCTCTTGCTCCTTCTTTGGTTTCCCTCTTTCTTTTTCTTTTTTTTTCTCCTTCTCTCCATTCTCTTGCTCCCACTTTTTCTTGATTTCCCTTTTTCTTTCCCGTCTTTATTCTCTCTTTCTTTATTATGTCCTCTTTCAGCCTATTTTCCATCTCCTTTTCATGTTCCTGCCAATTACACTTCTTTGTATCTTCTTCATCTTCGTTCTGTCTTCTACCTCGTCTTCCTCCATTTCCTATTCTTGTAACTCGTTCAAGGCACCATCCTCTGCCTTCTATCTCTTTCCATCTCCCTCTCTTCTCCTACTCCTCTACCCGCTCTCTCCCCCTTCCCCCCTCTCTCCTCTACCTCTTCCTATCTCTTTCTCCCTTTTCACCCCTTCTTTGCTCCCCTCCTCCTTTCTCCCCCTCTCTCCTTCTCCTCGCTCCTTCTTTTCTTTGTCCCATCCTCTCTTCCTTTCCTTCCCTTCTCTTCCAGTCCGCCCTATTTTTCCCCTTCCTCCTACTTTTCGCCCCTCTCCTCTCCCCCCTCTTTTTCCCCTTCCTTCTTCTCCCCCCTTCTCCTCTCCCCCTCTTTACCTTCTCTTTCCCCCATCTCCTACTTCCTTCCCTCCTCCTCCTGTCTCATTCTTCCACCACTTTCTACCCTTCCTCCTCCTGCCTCCCTCTCCCTCCCCCCACCTTCTTCCTCCCCTCCTCTCCCCTCCCCGACGGTCATCTCCGCGTTCCGACTCGTAATACATATATTCTTTTCTCCCTCTCGAGTTATCTAGGTATTCCATCTGGCCGGCGGATGCAAGAAGTGACTCCCGACTTCCGTTGTATTGAGAGAGGGACTTTGGCTCAATGGTCGGAGCCACTTATGGTCAGTGTTCATCCTCTTCTCCTCCCTCCTCCCTTATTCTCCTCCTCCTCCTCTTCCTCCTCCTCCTCCTCCTGCTCCTCCTCCTCCTCTTCCTCCTCCTCCTCCTCCTCTTCTTCTTCTTCCTCCTCCTCTACTTCCTCTCATCCTCACCTCCCTTATTTCCTTCTCCTCCACTTACTCTCGTTGTCTCGCTTTTTTTTTTTTTTTTTTTTTTAAATTTTTGTCTTCTATCTCCTCTCATTCTCTTGCCTTATTTTCCTTCTATTCTGTATCCTCTCGCATAATTACAGAGAGAGAGAGAGCGAGAGAGAGAGAGAGACAGAGACAGAGACAGAGACAGAGAGAGAGGCAGAGACAGAGACAGAGAGACAAGGATAGAAGCAAGGAGACCACGAGGGGAGAGAGAGAGAGAGAGAGAGAGAGAGAGAGAGAGAGAGAGAGAGAGAGAGAGAGAGAGAGAGAGAGAGAGAGAGAGAGAGAGAGAGAAGAAGAAGAAGAAGAAGAAGAAGAGGTAGAAAAATCAGTAAAGGAGAGGATGAGAGGAAAGAGAGAGAGAGAGAGAGAGAGAGAGAGAGATCAAGGGATGGAACTTTAGTTTATCTCCTCTCCTTTCTCGCCAGGAAGGAAGCCCCGATAAAATATTGATCTATTTAGAGGTTGAGAAACGAAGGTAGAGACAAAAAAAAGGGTGGAAATATTTCACGTGCGCTTAAGGACAGTCTTCAAAATAACTGTGTTTGTTTGCGAGTTCAGTTTCTCGTTCGTGTGGAATTTTCTCCATTTTCTCCCTTCCTCCTTTCTTCCCTTCTATTCTACCCTCTCTTTCTCCCTCCCTATCCTGTCGTTATCCTAGCCTTCTTCCCGTTGAATAACAGAAAGCACGAAGAGAGAAACGGAATATCAATATAAGTCTTTTTTGGGGGGAAAGGAGTAATTCTTTTTTTTTTTTTCTGTTTTTTTTTTTTTTTTTTTTTGAGTGTCGTTTCGAGAGAAAGAAATTGGAAGTGTTTATGCGAGGGTGGGCAGAAGGAAGGGGGGAATACTTGTAAACAGAAGGATATTAAATGACGCGGAGGTAGATGGAAAAATCGATACACAAGATATGGAAAAGAATATATGGGTACATAAAAATGTTAATGGATGGAAAAAAAAAATATGAATAAGAGAGAGAGAGAGAGAGACAAAGAGATACAGAGAGAGAGAGTGAGAGAGACAAAGAGATACAGATAAAGAGAGGAAAAGAGACAAAGAGATACAGATATAGAGAGTGAGAGAGACAGACGGACAGATTCATAGACAGATATGTAAACAAACAAGCAGCCAAGCATACGGGCGGACCAACCACTCAACCAAGAAACTGTAAACCATCCAACCAATTTCCCATCTCACCCCTACGCCCCCCCCCCCCTCCCCTCCAACTGCAGTCTCACAATCTCGAGATATTGCAATTACAAGCCACCAGACCCATCGAGCTTCTTGCGCCCCCCCCCCCCCCCTACATCCTCTCACACACCCCTGCCAAGCCACAAACAGGCCCGCGTGTGTCCTGGCCTCCCCCCCCCCCCCCCACACACTTGCCTCTGCTGTCCCTGTCTCTCTCTCTCTCTCTCTGTACCCTGCCTCCTTCCCCGCCTTTCCTACTATCTTGATTTCTCTTCTCTTCTCTTCTCTTCTCTTCTCTTCTCTTCTCTTCTCTTCTCTTCTCTTCTCTTCTCGTTCCTTTATTATTTTGTTCATTCCCTCTCTTCCGTTTTCTCCCTTCCTCCTTTCTTCCTTTCTGTCAAGCCTTCCCTTCTACCCTACCCTTCCTTTCCCCCTTTCTCTTCTTTCTCCTCTTCATCTTCTTCTTTCCCCTTTTTTATCTCTGCTGTCCGATACCTCCTTTACTCCTCCTCCTTTTTTCCTCGTTCTTTATCCCTGTTACCCCACACCCCTCTTCCTCCTCCTCCTCCTCCTTCTCCTCATTTTTTTCTCCTACATTCCTACTGTCCCATACCACTATTCTTCCTCCTCCTCTTACTTCTTTCCCCCTTCTTTATCACTATCATCCCATATCCCTCTTACTCCTTCTGTTCTCCCCCCCCCCTCTTTATCACTGTCGTCCTATACCCCTCTTCCTCCACTTCTCTCCTCCTCCTCCTCCTCCTCCTCCTTCTCCCCTTTCTCCCCCTTTCCTCCTCCTCCTCCTCCTTCTCCCCTTTCTCCCCCTTTCCTCCTCCTCCTCCTCCTTCTCCCCTTTCTCCCCCTTTCCTCCTCCTCCTCCTCCTCCTCCTCCTCCTCCTCCTCCTCCTCCTCCTCCTCCTCCTCCTCCTCTTCCCCTTTCTCCCCCTCTCCTCCCTTTCCCTCCCTCCCCTTCCCCTTATGACGAGGGATGTTTCTGGCAAGGCTCCGGACGTAGGCCTGTGGAGCGTTAAGTCTAGATTAAGCCTCGTATGCCCTCCAAAACGCCCTTTTATTCTTTATCTGAGCCTTAACTACGTTTACTCTCGACGAGATGGACGGTGAGATTGGGGAAGGGATTGCCGGCTCGTTGGGACTGTGATGTACTGTGTGGTTTGTTAAGTGGGTTTGTAGGGTGATGGGTAAGGTTGTGTATCGGTGTTATTATTGTTAATTTTTATTTATTTTTTAAATCATTATCGGTGTTGTTACTAATGTTTGTTTGTTTGTTGGTATTAATCGTCATTGTTTTTCTATTATACGTTACTACCACTGCCTAAGTATCGTCATCGTCATGTTGTTGACTATATTGATAACTCTCCATCTTTATTCCCCTTTCTATCTCTTCCCCCTTCTCCTCCTCTTCCTCCTCTTCATCATCATCATCATCGCCATCTTCTTTATCCTAAACGACCTTTTATTCATCAATTTCTATTCACAGCTTTATCGCTTCATCCCTTCTTATTCATAGATTTACACCAATTTACTATTTTTTTTTTTTTCAACTCGGAAGAAGAATAAAAAAAAAGAAAAAAAAAAGAAAAGAAAATGGAAGAAATACACACTCGAGAAAAAAAATCTTCATGACTTCGAAGACATATGCACTATAACGGTTTTCGATGTTCTCCATTGGCTGTTTCTTCATATTTCACCTTTAGCGATATTCCGAGAGACCGAGAGTGGATGAGAGCGGCTCAAAAAAGGACAGACGGACGGGCCACTTAACCTAAGTTGGAGCACCTACAGAGCCTTGACTTTAAGCTCCTGGAATCACCTGCTGAAAATCCACGGCCTCGCCAGCGTAAAGAATTCAGTCTCTCTTGACTTACGGGCCGATGGTTCTTTGTCTTTTTTTTTTTTTTTTTTCTTTTTTGGGGGGGGTGTAAGGAATGGGGGGTGATTTTTTTTGTTTTTTTTTTTTTGTTTGTTTGGGTGGGATATGTCGATTTTCATGAGGTCTGTTGGATTTCAATTACATTCTGTTTTCTTTTTGTTTTTTTTCTTATTTTCTATTATTTTTTTTTTTCTTTCTCTTCTTTAATTATTTCTTTCTTTAGCTCTTTGTATTTTTCCCTTTTTCTTTCATACATTTTTCCTCAGTTATATCAGAAATACCATTTGGGTTACGGACAGGATCAACTAACAAGAACATTTACAAAACGCACCTTGCGGAATCTACTGTGTTAATCTGTAAGCAGTCCATTGCCCCCCCTCCTACTCCTCCCTTCTTAAGCCGTAAGCCATCCCTTCCTCCTTTTTATTCCCTTCTCTCTTAAGCCACTCTCTTCGACCTCCCTCCCCCACACCCCAATCTAAGTCAAGTCATCCCCCTTTCCTTCCCCCTCCCTCTCTTTTTAAACTACCCCTCCCTTCCTTCCCCCATATTAGGTCCTATCTTCTCCCTTCCCCTCAGAAAGCCTCCCTCCCACCCATCCCACTGAAGCAACCCCCTCCCCTCTCCCCCTCCCTATTTAAGTCTTCCCCTTTCTCTGTTTCTCTTCCCCTTTTTAACCCCCTCCCTTCCCCCTCCCCTATATTAAGCTATCCCCTCCCTTCGTACCCCCTCCCTTTTTAAACCTCCTCCTTCTCTATCCTCCTCCCGTTCTTAAACCGCCCCCTCCCTCCCTTCCCCCTCTCCTTCTTAACATACCCCCTCCTTTCCTTCATACCCTAAGTCCCTCTCCCCTCTCCCCACCCCTCTTCAATCCCCTCCCTTGACCCCCTACCCCCCCCAACACTTCTTTCACCCCAGACACCCACGTGCTCTTAGTCATAAGATGTGAAGTGTATCTCTGCGGGCGTGGGGGCGTCGGCAAATCCTTTTCTCGGCGCGGGAGAGGGTAAAAGGACCATCCCGGACAATCTAAGTTCATTGCAAAAACATCAGTTAACTCGTAGGTACTTTTTTTTTTCTATTTACGAAAGAACGAAAAATTAAATAGAATTTTGGGAAGGTTTAATTTGTTCATTTTTCTGTTCTGGTCTGTCGTTTTATAAGGATTTTTTGGGGGCTTTAGATTTTTTTTTTTTTCGTTTTCTTCTTTATCTTCTTCCTCTTCCATTTTTCTCTATCTCTTACCTCCTTCCCAATCATTCCCTTATCAACATTCCACCTCCAATCACCCCCTTCCCCCCATCTTCATTACCCACCCCCACCCTCCCTCACACCGCCAAAAGAAGTCCCCCCTAACTAGCCCCCCCCCCCCACCGCCACCAACACCAAAAGCCCCCTCACGCCCCCCTCATCCCACCCATCCCCCCCATCCCTCCCGCGCCGCCGCCAGCGATAGCACTCCATAAGAGCCATAACAAATTCAAGTTTAGGTCCCATCACCAGCGCTACTATTGTGTCCGTAACAACTACCCCGCGTCATTAGTGCCTCGTAACCCCGTGCGGAACGGCCTACTGCCAGTCACACCTCAAAGACGTGACGCGGAATATACTAAGGGTTGTAATTTTTCGGGTTGTGAATACGTCGTCGGCGGTGTAAGGTAGTCGGAAGGGGAGAGGCGGTTTGATGTGTAGCTTCGGAAATCATTCTTTCGTAATACTTGGGAGTCGGTGAATGTCAATTTCCTGTCGATTTTTTTCTCCCTTTTTTTTCTTTTTTTTTTGTTAAACGTTTTTTCTTCATCTTTTCCTTCTCCTTTTTTTTTTTTTTTTTTAACTCTTTCTTCATTAACTTTTTTTCTAACAATTATTATTATCTGTCCTCAACCATTTTTTTTTTCTCACTTTCATTTTCATCCTTTTCCTTCTTTCTTTCTTTCTTCGGTCGTCGAATATTTTCAGACCTGGCTCCTCCGACCGTGCTATTCCTGGGACCCCGGACAGCCCACCCGCCCGACCGCTAATACCACGTCTGAACAATTGGTATAATGTTAATATCACGGCAATGGCGCGTCATCAGCCCGAGTGTTCCTCAGGCGCCGGTGACATTCCCATACCACTCTAACGGCCGACGCGATTGCAGTCATTATATTCACTTGCTCAATCAAACCATCGCCGGCATTTACAGTGAGACAATCACCGGCACCATAATTATCTCTAATATTATTGTTATTGATAAAACCACAGACCGCGACCCTGTGGGAGTGTACATGTCTTTTCCTCCACATCGCTCGCAAGACCTCGGTGATTTCTGGCTCATTCGCTCCGTCCGGCTGCCTGTCTTTATGATTCTTATTATATATGTTTGTGTGTCTGTCATTCTGTCTGTCTTTATGGCTGGCGCTTCCTCTGTTTCTTGTTATGTATATGTGTCTGTTTTCTTGGTTGTTACTATATGTCTGTCTGTTGCTATGATTTTCTTTATGCTATGATTGTCTTTATCTTTTCTTTATCTCTATGTCTGCTTCGCTGTCTCTACCTTTTTATTTGCATATTTCTCTTCCTCCCTCTCCCTTCCCTCCCTCATCTTCAGCCTCCCTCCTTTCATCCTTTTCTCCCTCTCTCCCTCTTCTTCCATCCCTCCCTCCTTTCCTTCCCCCCTTTCTTCAATCCTTTATTGCCTCGCTCCTTCCCTTCCATCCTTCTCTCCCTCTCCCCCTCTCCTTCTATGCTTCTCTCCCTTCTCTCCTCTTCTTCCGTACCTCTCTCCCTCCCACCGACCTTGAGCAGCGCCGCCGTCCGGAGCAGGAAAGGGACGCGGCATAGGCCCTTCTACACAGCCCAAAGGACGCCACGGAACGAGAGCGTCGTCCTTGGCGTCCCTGTCTCGTCTACTTGAACCGCGTCAATTAGAAGGACCTTCACGTAAAGACGACCAGGTGGATGGTCGCGGCTGGATGGGTGAAGAACGACCACGGACCACTGGCCAATCATCCGTATGAGAGACGCAGGCTGCTGCCGGGGTCGAAACCAGAGGCAGGGCGAGGGTGTCGACTGAGGCAGCGACGGCCGCGGCTGATCGGTGCAGGACCATCGCAGCCCCCATTACCGCTATCAGCTTCAACTCCATCATCGCCTCCGTGAATCACCACAAACACACTACCACTGGAGCAACTAGGCACAGATTCTATATAATTTCCGTTAATTACTATCGTCACTATCCCTATTGTAGATATTTCATCTTCACCACAATCACCACCACTACCAGATACAACTTTATCATCACCTTCATCAGCTCCAACATCAACTACATCACAACCTCTACCACTACCACAGGCAACTTCCTCATAATCACTGTTAACCAAAATCACCACTACAACTACGATATACAGCTTCATCACCACAAGCACCACCACTAGCAGTCAGAACTTCATCACCCACTCCACTTACCATTACAACCACTACCGAGAGGCAACTTCCTCATCCCTTACTACCACAGTCACACCAATACCAGTCAAAACTTCATCCTCACCTCCGCTAACCAGCACAAACACTCTCACTACCAGACACAATGCATCACCTACCACTCAACCACCACAGCCACCACCACAACCAAGCAAAACCTCCTCCTCTCACCCTCACCATCATACACATCATCACCGACCACCACAGCCACCACCACAACCAAGCAAAACCTCATGCTCTCACCATCATACACACCATCACCGACCACCACAGCCACCACCACAACCAAGCAAAACCTCATCCTCTCACCCTCACCATCATACGCATCATCACCGACCACCACAGCCACCACCACCACAACCAAGCAAAACCTCACCCTCTCACCCTCACCATCATACACATTATCACCGACCCCCACAGCCACCACCACCGCAACCACCACCGCCACCACCAAACACCACCTGGTCCTCTGCCACCACAGTCGACTCACTCATCGTCACCTCCGCCCACCTCCATTGCCGCCCTCAACCTCCTCGACCACGACCTCCATAAGGGCAGGCCGGACATCACGCCAAATTATACTCCGCGATAACAAGCTTCGTTCAAGACATGTTGGCCGATTCCTGATTGCAGGATCCATGATTGCAAGATCCTGCAATCGGGGGGGGGGGGGGATCAGCAAACATTGACATCATAGATTAACTGTTAAGATATGTCCGAGGATGAGATTCTATTGAGGGGGAAAATATGATACGTTGTTTCTTTTTTGTTTTTTCTAATGGTTAAATTCATAAAATATATCCTTTTTAGATGAGTTTTTAGACACATCTTCATCAGGTACCGCTACCATGTTTATATGTTTAAATTTTATATAAACATACCAAAAAAGCTATAAGAAATCCCCCATCTGCCCCAACGCGTCCACCATAACCCGCGCCCACAACATGGCCCACAACATCGCCCACAACATCGCCCAAAACATCGCCCACAACTTCGTCACAACATCGTCACAACTTCGTCACAACTTCGTCACAACTTCGTCACAACATCGCCCACAACTTCGTCACAACATCGTCACAACTTCGTCACAACTTCGTCACAACTTCGTCACAACATCGTCACAACATCGCCCACAACATCGCCCACAACATCGCCCACAACATCGCCCACAACATCGCCCACAACATCGTCACAACTTCGTCACAACCGCCTCGTCCGGAATCGCCAGCACTGAACCATCACGAAGAGGCGCAGCGACGCGGCAGCAGGCCAGTTCCCTCGCGGCCAACGGAGTGTCGATTAACTAAATAAACAGCCAACAAGAACAACACACCAACATACACCGTTGAAATAACAAACAAGGCGAAAGGTTTTCCCTTACTACAACAACCAACATTTGTGATATCGGTCTTTCAGACATCGGATTTCGTGACGTAACATGGTCCCCGACACGAAAAAAACAGCTCTTTAAAACTGTGGACACATAAACATTGCAAAAAGGAAACTGCAAGGTTATTAACAATCACCCAAGTGCGTACCTTCTGCTACAATTACCAGCTTCTATATCACGGGCGTCACCATAAATTGAACTTCTGTCGAAAGCACCATAATCAAACTAACCGCACTGTAAATTCGTCACTATTACTGCTCGGGGGCTTGCATCATTGCGTGTGGTTGGTTTTTCACGATGCTTAAAATTCTCATAAAATAAAAAAAATAAAAAAAGGAAAACAATCTCAGGCAAACGTTTTATCACAAAAGATAAAGAGAGAAAGAAAAGGAAAGTGAAAATGAAACATAACAACAACAACAAATCAAGTGAACGGGTTATAATAAACAAAAAACAAAGAAAGTAAGGATGAAAGTCAACAACAGAAGTCGCAAGAAAGTCTGATATTTTATTATTAAAGTATCAGCTGACATACGCATATTGAACAGAGGCAAAAATGCTGGCCAGACACCCACTCCGGGCTGTTATTACGTCAGTCAGAGAAGCCAATACAAGAATAGCGACAAAACAGCAAAAACAAAAGAAAACAAAAAACGGACAGAAAAACGTCTGTCCCACTTGAGAGAGAGAGAGAGAGAGAGAGAGAGAGAGAGAGAGAGAGAGAGAGAGAGAGAGAGAGAGAGAAAGTGAGAGAGAATCTGGAGATGTTGATCAGCATAACTAACAAATACAGAACCACACAACCACCGCCAGACACATTGGCATAAACACAACCAACAACAAACACTGCAACAAAGAAAAACAAAGACAACAACAATAACATCCCTGGCAGCAGCCGGCGCAAACCAAACAAACACAGAGACCGCTGGCTCCTCTTCTCACGGCGTGTGCAAGAAAGAGAGAGAGAGAGAGAGAGAGAGAGAGAGAGAGAGAGAGAGAGAGAGACATCCAGGGACAGAGAGAGACAGAGAGAGAGAGTGAGAGAGAGAGAGAGAGAGAGAGAGAGAGAGAGAGAGAGAGACAGATAGACATCCAGGGACAGAGAGAGACAGAGAAAGACCTACACATAGACAGAGAGGAAGGGAGGAAGGAAGAACCAGTAGATAAGCCAGGCTGAGAGATAGGCCTAAATAATTACCGGAAAGGGGGGGGAGGGGGACGAGTGTAGAGGAAGCCAACTTTCTGAGGGAGAGTGTAAATGGCTAAGGGAGGGAGTGAATAGGGATGAAAATCTAAATGGGTAGACAGACAGAATGCGATAGATAAGTAGACAGAAAAATGGGTTTAGAGATAGCTAATATGATATATGGGTGTAAAGAGAAAGAGAGAGAGAAAGAGAGAGAGAGAGAGAGAGAGAGAGAGAGAGAGAGAGAGAGAGAGAGAGAGAGAGAGAGAGAGAGAGAGAGAGAGAGAGAGAGAGAGAAAGGGAGAAATAGATAGATAGATAGAAAGATAGATAGATAGATAGAGAGAGAGAGAGAGAGAGAGAGAGAGAGAGAGAGAGAGAGAGAGAAAGAGAGAGAGAGAGAGAGAGAGAGAGAGAGAGAGAGAGAGAGAGAGAGAGAGAGAGAGAGAGAGAGAGTGAGATGGATGAAACTAGTAAGAAATAGCTAAATAAATAAATAGAATGATTAAAAGACGAAATAACAGATAATACAATTAAAACAAGAAACAAGAAACAAAGAAAAGAACCCCAACAGAGAGAAAGAGAGAGAGAGAGAGAGAGAGAGAGAGAGAGAGAGAGAGAGAGAGAGAGAGAGAGAGAGAGAGAGAGAGAGAGAGAGAGAGAGAGGAGAAAATGAAGAAATGTAATATGAAAACAAACACAAAATAAATAAAAAAAATAGCTACTGGCTTATACATTCATGTTATCAATCTTCCTCCTCTAATGAAGAAGCCACACCAAAAACAAGCAAATAGGTGAAGGACCAGGAGAAGTGTTTTAAAGCAGATTGAAAAAAAACTCGTGATAGAAGCTACTGGCTTATACATTCATGTTATCAATCTTCCTCCTCTAATGAAGAAGCCACACCAAAAACAAGCAAATAGGTGAAGGACCAGGAGAAGTGTTTTAAAGCAGATTGAAAAAAAACTCGTGATAGAATTTCACAGCAGAGCCAAGCGAACAAAGAATTATATGGAAGAGGGAGAGAAAGTAGAGAAAGAAGAGAAAGTCTTGGAGACGCGTGCAACTGGATTTGAAAGATGACTTTACATGATTAGAGAAGAAAGGAAATTTAATGAACGATCGATGACGCACGGACGAGAAGAGACTGAGAGGATGTAATGGATATAGGGACGAGAGAGAGAAAAAAACAGAGGGAAAAGGAGAGAAAAGAGGGAGGAGAAAGAGAGAGAGAGAGAGAGAGAGAGAGAAAGAGAGAGAGAGAGAGAGAGAGAGAGAGAGAGAGAGAGAAAGAGAGAGAGAGAAAGAGAGAGAGAGAGAGAGAGAGAGAGAGAGAGAGAGAGAGAGAGAGAGAGAGAGAGAGAGAGAGAGAGAGAGAGAGAGAGAGAGAGAGAGAGAGAGAGAGGAGAAAATGAAGAAATGTAATATGAAAACAAACACAAAATAAATAAAAAAAATAGCTACTGGCTTATACATTCATGTTATCAATCTTCCTCCTCTAATGAAGAAGCCACACCAAAAACAAGCAAATAGGTGAATTACGACACGAGAATCTACAAACTGTCTCTCAAGTTTATAATGTGTAACTCGATAATGTCTTTTGCAAATCAAAATAAACACAAACGATATTAAAAGCTACCAAGAGAGAGAGAGAAAGATAGAACGAGAGAGAGAGAGAGAGAGAGAGAGAGAGAGAGAGAGAGAGAGAGAGAGAGAGAGAGAGAGAGAGAGAGAGAGAGAGAGAGAGAGAGAGAGAGAGATTGAAAAATAAAGGTTCTGTTTTGAACTTAGCATCAGTGTTTGGCTCGGATAGACCGGGGAAGAAGGAGTGAGGGGGAGAGGAAGAAAGAAAGATGTGAGGGAAGGGAAAGGAGAAGGTTAAGGAAGAGGGGTGAGAGAAGGGGAAGAGGATATAAGAGAGAAGGGAAGGGGAAGGAAAGGAGGAGGGAGAGGGTCAAGGAAAAGGGATAAGAAATAGGGGGAGGGAGAGGGGTAAGGTATAGGGACGGAGAATGAGAGAGAGAGAGGGAGAGAGATAAGGAAGGGGGATGGGAGATAGGGAAAAGGGGGGAAAGGGGGAGGGAGAGGGGTAAGGAAGAGGAATAAGTGATTTGGGATGGGGGAGCAAGAGGGAAAAGGAAAATAGAAAAGGGATGAGACAGGGGGTGGGGGGGTACGAGAAAAGATATGGAGGGCGGGGGGAGGGGGGGGGGAGACGACAGGGAAAATAAAAACCGTAAATAATCCTCGACTTCCCTTTACGTAAAGAGAAAAAGAGAGGAAAACGAGAAAGAGAAAGAGAAAATCAGAGGGTGAAAGACAGGCGATATAAGAAAAAGGAAGACAGAGATAGACAGAGAAGTGGACAGTAGACAGATGAAGAAATAGAAAGAGAAAGACGAAGAAGAGAAGACAAAAAAAGAAAGAAAAAAGAAAAACAAACCAACAAACAACAAAAACATAAAAAACAAAGGACCCTAAAACAAACAAACAAAGAAAATCCAGAAAAAAACGAAAGAAAAATCAAGAGAAAACAGACAAAAAAAGAAAATAACAATAAAATTCTCTCCCTCGCCAGCTCCACGCCCCAAGAAAGAGCTTACCATCTCACTTACATAGGCAGTTTTTGGGGCCATTTCTCGCCACTCGCTATGGATTATACCTACTTGAACGCTAAGGCAAGGGCTAAGGCAAGGGGCTAAGGGTATAGAGGGGAAGAGGAAGGGTTGGAGGGAAGGGAGGGAGGGAGGGAGGGAGGGAGGGAGGGAGGGAAGGGAGGGAGGGAGGGAGGGAAGGGAGGAGGAAGGGAGGGAGGAATGGAAGGGATAGATGGGAGGGGAGGGAAGGAGGGAGGGAGGGAAGGGAGGAGGAAGGGATGGAGGAATGGAAGGGATAGATGGGAGGGGAGAGAAAGGAGGGAGGAATGGGAAAGCGGAGAGAAAGTAAAAGAGGGAGGGAGAGAAGAACGGGAAGGAGGGAATTAAGAGAGATATGGAAAGAAAGAAACTGGAAGGGAGAGCGAGAGAGGAAGAGGGAGAGGGAGTAAGGGAGGGAGGAGGGGAGGGAAGGACACAATGCTCTGA
>NC_061859.1:14599888-14604888 GCF_019202785.1 Penaeus chinensis
TCCTGCCACATCTTCTCCTCCTTCGTCCTTGTACCATGATTCACCCCTTAAGATGGCCATCTGTGACGTCGAGCCTGGCCAATTGAACAGCGTGGGAAGGTGGCCCCATCGTCGACGCGAAAGTCAATGGCCACATGACAAGGCTCGACCGGTATACGAAGGAGGAGGTGCTTTTCGTCGCGGCCCGGAAGTCGCTGGAATGCGCTTCGGGAGAAGGTATTTTTGCGTCTTTTTTTGCAATGGGGGGGGGGGGGGGGGAGGAAGGATGCCTTTTCTTGCTTATTTTTTTTTTTTCCCAACCTCTTTCTTTCATCTTGCTTTCGTGGATTATTGCTATTATTATTATTATTATTATTATTATTATTATTATTATTATTATTATTATTATTATTATTGTTATTGTTATTATTATCATCATGGATATCATGTTATATTATTATCATTATTATTGTTATTGTAATTATTATGCTTCTGAATATTATTTTTTTATAATTATTTTTATTATTATTATTATTTTACGTGTGGACATAATAATTCTGTTATTACCTACTGTTATTATCATTGTTGTTATTAATATTATTATTAACACTATGATTATTATGATTATCCTTATTTTGATAATAATAGTAAATCATAGTCAAAATAATATGACAATTAACATCATGAGAACAGTAGTTAATTATTAATTTCTTATTATAATGCTCTTTTGTATGGATAATAATGATGAGGATAATAATAGCAATTACAATAGCTATATAATAACGAAAAGATAATGAAGACATTATTTATTATCCTCATTATAATCAAAATTATTATCGTTAGTGCAACAAAGACAGTGATAAAAAAGAAACAAAAGTTAGATGGAAAGAACAAGGACAACAAGAGCACCGGTATGCATGCAATGTGTTTACGGTAAATATACCATTACTACAAAGTTGTTATAATTGATTACTATAATTCCAAAAGGGGGGGGGAGGCTGTAATCATTACAGTCTTATCATTATTCACGTTATCCTAAAAACTTGATCGATATTCATTAATTACTTTTATTACCATTATTACTTTTAATGTCAATAGTAGAAAAGTTACATCAGTCAATAACAGTTTCATTGTATTTTGCTTTCATTGTTTTTTGTTTTTTACAGTATGCCATATAAATCATAAACACAAAGATAAGAATCGATAATTTTCCTTATAATTATAAATACCATCATCAATATCGCATTTTTTAAATATAATTTTCGTCATTATTCTTATCATCCATCATCTTCACGTGTATCATAATTATCATTATCATTGCTATCTTTAATTGTATCATCATCATTACCATTACCCATTGCTACTATCATCACTAACATTATCATCATTAATATTCCCGAACAGGAACTACTTTCTCTCTATCTCTCTCTCTCTCTCTCTCTCTCTCTCTCTCTCTCTCTCTCTCTCTCTCTCTCTCTCTCTCTCTCTCTCTCTCACTCACTCACTCAAACACACACACACACACAAACAAACACACACACAAATAGGAAAAACACACAAGCGAATTACACCGGTGATAGCTCACTGAGAATTACGATAACGCGTGCTAATGATAATGATGATTACATTCACTAAATTCGCCGGCCAAAAGCTACTACGATTGACGACCGCCAAACGCAATGCTATTGTTCAAGAAGAGGTAGTGGGACGTGTAGGTATGACGTCGAAAGAGAGGAAGGGAGGGAGGGAGAGATAGAGAGGGAGAGAGAGAAAGAGAGAGGGGCGTAGATAGGACGTCGGTAGGTAGGGAGGGAGGGAAAGGGAGAAAGGGGGAGGGAAAGAGGGAGAGGGAGAGAGGTAGGGGGTAGGGAGGGAGGGAGAGAGGGAGGGAGGGAGAGAGAGAGAGAGAGAGAGAGAGAGAGAGAGAGAGAGAGAGAGAGAGAGAGAGAGAGAGAGAGAGAGAGAGAGAGAGAGGGGGGGGGGGGAGAAGGGAGAGGAAAGCGGGAGACAGACAAACAGACAGACAGGCAAGCAAGCAAAATTAGAACGAGGAGAAAAAACTGTGACAATGAGAGAAAAATACAAAGGGGAAAAAAAAAATCATATGAAAAAAAAACTCAAGAGAAAATTTCAAAGAGAAAAAATATATAACACAAAAAATAACACCAAAGAACAGAGAACGAAAAAGAAATAAAGAAAGAATAAAAAACAAGCAAAATAACATACGTCCATTTGAATAATCTAACGAAAAGTGTTTAGCCCCAAAATAATCCTTCCCTCTGGGTGTAACAGCCTCATCATCGTACATCAGAACAGCTTGCATAGTCGCTATAATTACAAGTGAAGAACAGCACGCCATTAGAATCACTCACAAATGCGCAGCTTCGCTAGAATTCTTCACAAAGGCAAACAAAGTCATTAGATTCTTTCACACGGAAGTCTTCAACTCGGAGGGAGGGGCGAGAGGGGGAGGGTATGGGAGGGAAGGGGGGGGGTAGAGAGAGAGAAACGGGGTATAGGAGGGGAGGGGGGGAGGGAAGGAAGGGAGGGAGGGAGGTTAGGGAGGTTAGAGAGAGAGAGAGAGAGAGAGAGAGAGAGAGAGAGAGAGAGAGAGAGAGAGAGAGAGAGAGAGAGAGAGGCAGACGAGGGAGAGAGATATGTATATTAATGAAGAGGGAAAGTGGCTGTTGCAAATTGGAAAAAAAAGCGGAAATGGGAATTCGATTGCAACGAGCATCATCGACATGGAACAAATATTGCATTGCAACAAGGACAGTGATCCTCCTCCTCCTCCTTCTCTTCTTCCCCCCTCTTCTGTAAAGAGCCCAAGAAAACACAAAAAGAGAAAGCGCAAAGCAAAGAAAGTAAACAAAACCTCTAAAATAAACCTCCCAGCCTCACATCTTACACACGTATGCTTACACAACTGATCCTATTTTGTACCAGAAACACACGACCGGTATGATTTCCTCCCGGCGGTAGGTGCTACAGACAGCGGCAGCAGCACCCTCTCCCTCCCTCCCTCCCCCTCCCCTTCACCCCAAAAACTCAAAACAAAAAGAAAGAAAAAAAAGGAAATTAAAAAAAAAAAGAGGTAAGGAAAAAATTCGTAGCGAGCAATATGCAAATTAAAAGCAAAAGCAGCACGAACTGCTCCCGGGAGACCAAGTAGCAAGAAATATAAGTGTTATATAGGCTTTTTTGCTATTGGCTTCTATTTTTTGAAGAGATATCATGTAATTGGTTGGGTCACATAGGGGCCTTTTGTCACCGCAATATATTCGTGGCCTCAGATACGACATATTGCGCGTCCTGTGTTGCCAGGGACATTGCACCAGGTCCCGGCCGCTTCGCTTCTCTCCCCTTTTTGCGTTTTGTTTCATTTCGTTTCGTCTTCGTTCGTTCTGGGGTCGGGGGTTGTTGGATATGAGGGTTGTGTTAAAGGTAGGTTGTTCTAAAGGTAGAATGGGGAGTGTGATGTGCGCGTATGTGGTGTCTGTATGTGCTTATAGGTGAGAAGATACGTTTAGATTGATTTAGATAGATAAATGGAAAGATATGTTTTATTTTTGTTTTTGTTTCAACTCGAACTTTGTCTCTGCTGTGCATTAAAAAAATAAAAAAAGCCAAAGATGCAACCTTTTAGTCTTCCGTTTTGCCCTTTTCCTTTTCCTCCTTTCCACTTTATGACGTAGAACAAACAAACGAACAAACGAACTAAAAAACAGTGCACCCCCCCCCCCTCCTCACCCTACCTTCTTAATCTCCCGCCACCTAACTTCACCTCCACCTCGTCTCACCTTGTTTCCCTCCCGTAACCTGACCTCGAAGCAACAGAGTGAAGAACCTCAGCGCCTCCTGTTCGAAGTGTCGGGTGTCGGGTCGGTGTTTTGTTTTGTGTTTCGGAACATGAGGTTTCGGGTTCGCTTGTCCGGGCGTCTCTTTACGTGTGTAAATGACCCTTCTTCGGGCTACTGAATTCTGTCGTCGTTTTTGTTGTTGTTGTGGTTGTTGTCTGGGTTTATTTGTTTGCATTGTGTGTTCTTAGGTCTCGTTGGTGGTTTTGTTGTCGTAGATAGAGTGTTGATGGCATTGATATCAAGATTTTTATCACAATTGTTATTGTTATTATCACTGCTGCTGTTGTTGCTTTATTATTGATACTGCCTTTGATTATTATTGATATCGTCATCATCATTATCATCATTATCATTGCTGTTGTTACGCTTACTTCCTAAAACGTATTTAATCGATATGGCTTTTGGATTACTTCATTCTCGCGCTGGTCATCTTTCGTTCGCATATAAATTTGACTCATTCTCCTTCATCTTCTCCGAATGCTTCATTATCTCACATACCTTCACTTAGCCCGACATGACGTCACACACTAAATTACACCCTGGTAACAAGCCAAAGTACCCGCACGTCGTCCTCTTGGTGTTACCCCCCCACCCCCCACACCTACTCCTCTCCTCTCCTTCTCTCTCTCCCCTCCCTCCTCCACCCACACGATCTCTCTCTCTCTCTCTCTTTCTCTCTCTCTCTCTCTCTCTCTCTCTCTCTCTCTCTCTCTCTCTCTCTCTCTCTCTCTCTCTCTCTCTCTCTCTCTCTCTCTCTCTCACTCACTCTCTCGCCTTCCCCGCCTTCTCGCCTTCTCTCCTCGCCTTCTCCCACCTCCCTCTCTGTCTTCCTTTTCTCTCCTTCCACTCTTTCTCATGCTCTGATAATAGAGGCATCGCAGCGCACCAATCCGCCCGTATGTCACCTTCGCCATAAGACTAAGGAGGGATTCGCCAATCAGTAAAATCGCACAAAATAATCACCATTTCGATGACTCGCGAGGAAAGGGGAGTGAGTCAAGCGAATGAGTGAAGATAGAGATATTTTTCCATCATCATTCATGACTGAGAGTAATTTTAAGAATGATAAATATATCAAAAAATGCTTTCTGATATTTCCCTCGCATGTGTAATGATTGACTAATAGCTGTTTTGCTAGGGTTTAAGGCGGTAGGGGAGGGG
>NC_061859.1:14609888-14612388 GCF_019202785.1 Penaeus chinensis
GAGAGGAGGAAGGTGGAGGAAAGGAGAAAGAAGGAAAGGAGGGAGGGTGTTGAAAGGAGGAGGAAGAGAGGAGACAGATAGGAGGAAAAGGAGGAGGAGGAAGAAGAGAGGGAGAAGGAGGAAGATAAGAAGAGGAGAGGTGAAAGGAGGAGATGAGAAGGAAGAAGGAAGGTGAAGGGCAAGGGGGAAGGAGAGGATAAGAGATAGAGGAAACGAAGGGAGGAGAAGGAGAGGAGAGGAGAGAGAGGAAGTAGGGTATAGGAGACGAGAGGGGGAGGAAGAGGAAAAAGAAAGAAGAGGAAAAGAAAAGGGGAAGGAGGAAAAAGAGGTACGGGAAAGAGAGAAAATCATGGGAAAGAAAAAAAATATATAAATATATACATACATACACACACACACACATACACACACACACACACACACACACACACACACACACACACACACATATATATATATATATATATATATATTTGTGTGTGTGTGGGTGTGGGTGTATATATATATATATATATATATATATATATATAT
Source organism: Penaeus chinensis (assembly GCF_019202785.1). Lineage (NCBI taxonomy): Eukaryota > Metazoa > Arthropoda > Malacostraca > Decapoda > Penaeidae > Penaeus > Penaeus chinensis. The sequence goes on from NC_061859.1 coordinate 14,610,420, forward strand.
ATATATATATATATATATATATATATATATATATATATATAAACACGAAATACCTGAGAAAGTGCATAAGACACAAAAAGATAAACAGAAAAACCAAAGTATATAGATCCAAACCCCAAAACTTTAGTCGACCCATAATTAGAGAAAAGGGAATTATCTTAAAAAAAAGAAAAGAGAGTTAATTATATCATAAATCTCACTTAATGAGATTTTTAGCATCATCTATTTTAGGCTAATTACAACGGATATTATGTGTCTCAGGACGATAAGTAATACAGCCAAAAAATATCATCATGTTAACCGCAAATGGAAATTTAAAGAGAGAGAAAGATATAAGGAAATTTAGAATCACGAACTTTGCTCTCTACTGTCACATAGAAAACTTTACGAGCCATAAAGAAAGACTTCCTTTCAGAATGACTTTAAAGACAATATAAATTGATAAGTTCCACTTCCTCTCATATTTTGTTATTATTTTTATTATTTATTAAATGGGTGTTCTAAATGTTGAATATAAGTTGACAGCAAAATGGATGAGAATTTTTTGTTGTTGATAGTTTGAAGAAATCCAAATGCCATCAATAAAAAGTCATGCAGAATATAGGGGCAAGATATTAAAAAAAAAAAAAAAAAAAAAAAAAAAAAAATACATGAGAAAGATGAGAAAGGAAAAATAATTCCGAAATGAGAGATAGAGAAAACAAATTAAACCAATTAAATTCAATTACTATTAAAATGATAATAATAATAATAATGATAATAATAATAATGATAATAATAAAATACATACACAGCCAAAAAAATCAAACGACACCAGAGAAAAAAAAAGTCACATCCAACCATACTCAAAAAAACAAACAAAACAAAAACAAAGCCAAACAAGTAAAAGACCACGCCCCTCCCCCCCCCCCCCACACACACAAATAACAAAAACAAGAAAAGCCCAAAACTCTCCCCTCCCCCCCCAAAAAAAAAAAGAAAAAAGAAAAAAAAGAAAAAGAAAAAAAAAGAACAAAAAAGAATAAAAGGGGGAGGGGGGGGGGGAAGAAAAGAAAATAAAGACCCTAAAACTCGAAGACCGAACACGAGGATCGAATTCCCTGAGGCCTCCATCCGTCCTCCCGAAAGAAGCCGTAATTGCTCTCCGGGTGAAGCCTCGGGAAGCCTTTTGCCGCACGACTTACGGCGCCGATGCCCCCCTCGCTAGCTTCATGGGGGGGGGGGGGCAGGGGGGGAGGGGGACGATATTGCTCTGTTTCCCTTTTCTCTGTTTTTTTTTCTTTTCTTTTTTCTTGTTTCTTTTTTTTTTGTCTTTTCTTTTTTCTCATGTTTTTTTTTTTCTTTTTTGTATTGTTTTTGGGTCTTTTTTTTCTTTCCTTGTCTCGATGGATGGATGGTTTTCTTGATTTCTTGGTTGATTTATTACTTGATTCACTTCTTTCATTCTTTCTTGTTTTCCTTCTTTGTCTTTCTATTTATCTCTATATATCTATTTCCCTCTCTCTATCTTTATCTCTCTCTCTCTCTCTCTCTCTCTCTTTATCTCTCTCTCTCTCTCTCTCTCTCTCTCTCTCTCTCCCCCCCACCTTTCCTAACCGCTTTCCCCCATCCCCCCCCTCCCCCGCCCTCGCAACATCTCCGGGCGCGCCTTGCATGCAGAGCAGCCCATTGAAGAGAGCAAAGCGACGCCCGTCTGACTTGCCTCCCCCCCCCTCCCTTTCCCAGACCTCGAGGGCGGGCCAGGGACTCCTCGCTCGTCCAGGGGCGTCGCTGCAGGGACGACGACTCTCGGCGGCGTGACATCTGGGCCCCTTTGTGTGGCACTCGCTTAGGGGGTGGGGGGGTGTGGGGGGTGTAGCATGTGTTTTTGTTTATATGTTTCAAATTGCATGCATGTGAGCTTCTGAGTATGGATATGGGTATCGATATATACATAGTTTATAGATATAGATACAAATATGTGTGTGTG
>NC_061859.1:14629888-14632388 GCF_019202785.1 Penaeus chinensis
GGAGGTGGATGGTGGTGGTGGTGAGGGTGAGGGACAGGGAGAAGGAGGTGGATGGTGGTGGTGGTGGTGAGGGTGAGGGACAGGGAGAAGGAAGTGGATGGTGGTGGTGGTGAGGGTGAGGGACAGGGAGAAGGAGGTGGATGGTGGTGGTGGTGGTGAGGGTGAGGGACAGGGAGAAGGAGGTGGATGGTGGTGGTGGTGAGGGTGAGGGACAGTGAGAAGGAGGTGGATGGTGGTGGTGGTGAGGGTGAGGGACAGTGAGAAGGAGGTGGATGGTGGTGGTGGTGAGGGTGAGGGACAGTGAGAAGGAGGTGGATGGTGGTGGTGGTGAGGGTGAGGGACAGGGAGAAGGAGGTGGATGGTGGTGGTGGTGGTGAGGGTGAGGGACAGGGAGAAGGAGGTGGATGGTGGTGGTGGTGAGGGTGAGGGACAGGGAGAAGGAGGTGGATGGTGGTGGTGGTGGTGAGGGTGAGGGACAGGGAGAAGGAGGTGGATGGTGGTGGTGGTGAGGGTGAGGGACAGGGAGAAGGAGGTGGATGGTGGTGGTGGTAAGGGTGAGGGACAGTGAGAAGGAGGTGGATGGTGGTGGTGGTGAGGGTGAGGGACAGTGAGAAGGAGGTGGATGGTGGTGGTGGTGAGGGTGAGGGACAGGGAGAAGGAGGTGGATGGTGGTGGTGGTGAGGGTGAGGGACAGTGAGAAGGAGGTGGATGGTGGTGGTGGTGAGGGTGAGGGACAGTGAGAAGGAGGTGGATGGTGGTGGTGGTGAGGGTGAGGGACAGTGAGAAGGAGGTGGATGGTGGTGGTGGTGAGGGTGAGGGACAGTGAGAAGGAGGTGGATGGTGGTGGTGGTGAGGGTGAGGGACAGGGAGAAGGAGGTGGATGGAGGTGGTGGTGAGGGTGAGGGACAGGGAGAAGGAGGTGGATGGTGGTGGTGGTGAGGGTGATGGTGATGGTGGTGGTGGTGATGGTGGTGGTTGTGATGGTGGTGATGGTGGTGGTTGTGATGGTGGTGGTGGTGATGGTGGTGGTGGTTTTGGTGTTGATGGTGGTGGTGATGATGATGGTGGTGGTGGTGGTAGTGGTGATGGTGGTGGTGATGGCGATGGTGGTGGTGATGGTGGTGGGGGTTTTGGTGGTGATGGTGGTGATGATGATGATGGTGGTGGTGGTGGTGGTGGTGATGGTGGTGGTGATGGCGATGGTGGTGGTGATGGTGGTGGGGGTTTTGGTGGTGATGGTGATGGTGATGATGATGATGATGGTGGTGGTGGTGGTGGTGATGGTGGTGGTGGTGGAGATGCTGGTGGTGTTGGTGGTGGTTATGATTAAAGATAAGAATGATAATGATGATGGTAGTGGTGATGAATTTAGATGGCTGATAACAAGATGAATGGGTAATTGCGTTGGTGGTGGTGATGGTGTTCAAGATTCACAATGCTGCTGCTGATGATAATAATAATAACAAAGATAATAATAATATTAATAATAATAATAATAACAGCAATGATAAAAATAATAATGATAATAACAATAACAATAATAACGATAATAATTACAATAATAGTAGTGATGATAATAATGATAACAATAATAATGATAATAATGATAATGATAATAACAATAATAATGATAATAATAATATCAATAATAGTAATAATAATGATGATAATAATAATGATAATAATAATAATAATAATAATAATAATAATAATAATAATAATAGTGACAATGATAACAATAATGATAATAATGATAATAATAATAATAATGATAATAATAATAAATATAATTATAATGATAATCATAATAACAATAATAACAATGATAATAATAATAATAATAATAATAATAATAATAATAATAATAATGATAATAATAATAATAAAAACAACAACAATAATGATAATAATAACAATGATAATGATTATAATAATAACAGTGATAATAATTATAACGTTTGAAATAATAATAACAACAATGATAACAATAATAATGATAATGATAATACAAACAGCAGTGATAAAATAACAGCAACAATAATACAAAGTCGAAATAACAACAACAACAACAACAATAATAACAACAGTAACAACATCAACAAATAATGAATTAAGAACAGCCTATCCGCCCCCCCCCCAAAAAAAAAAAAAAAAAAAATGAAATAAAAAATCAACCCAGACGAATAATTCAATCACTGATGCAATTAAAACACAAGCTCCCGTCAGGCCCGGTTTTCATAACAAACAGGAAGGTGAGAAACAGTGTTGCCACGTCTCTTTATAAATGACAATTTCCACAGTTTTGGAAATCTATGTACAACGGACGTGGGTCTCATATGCAAGGCCGTGATGGATGGCTTCGTGTGCTGGATGAGGGAGAGAGAGGGAGGGAGGGTGGGAGGGAAGGAGGGTGGGAAGGAGGGAGGGAGGGTGGGAAGGAGGGAAGGAGGGATGGTGGGAGGGAGGGAAGGATGGGGGTTAGAGGGAGGGGGGGAGGGGA
>NC_061859.1:14644888-14649888 GCF_019202785.1 Penaeus chinensis
TGTTTGTCTCTCTCTTTCTATTCCTTTCTTTCGCTAACACAATTTCCCTTTCCTCTTCCTTCTCTCCCTTCGCTGTTTCTTTGTCCCTCTTTTTGTCCTTTTTTCTCGCTAGCAAACTCTTTAATATTCTATCTTTCACGCTCTCCTTCTGTCTCATCTCCTCGCTCCCTGTCGCTCTTTCTCTCTTTGTATCTCTTCTTCTTCCATTATCTCGCTAGCAACCATTTTAATCGTCTGTCTTTCACGCTCTCCTTCTGTCTCCTCTCCCCGCTCCCTCTCGCTCTCCCTCTCTTTGTCTCTCTTCTTATCCTCTTTTCTCGCTAGCAAACTCTTTAATCGTCTGTCTGTGTCTTTCACGCTCTCCTTCTGTCTCCTCTCCTCGCTCCCTCTCGCTCTTCCTCTCCCTGCCTGAAATACATTCCCTCGCTCCCCCTTTTTCCCCTCCCTCTTCCCTTCCATCCCGCCAGCGTCCTCTCCTCGCCTTTACTCATGCTATATAAATCTCCCCTCTTCCTCCCCTTGGCCGACTCTCACTTCCCTTCTCCCTTTTCTCTCCCCGAGTCTTTGTTGTAAGTTTCCTCGTCTCATCTCTCTACTTTAATTTTCATTTTGCTCATTCTCATCTCCCTTTCTCATTTTGAAAAAATCATTTGTATTTTCTTTCTTTTTTCATAGTAATGCATATCCTAACTGTCTTGCCTCCCCCCTTTTCCCCTTAGCTAGGATGAGATTATTTTTTCTTTTTCTTCTTCTTTTCCCCTTTTATCTTTCTCTCCTTCCTTATTCTCCCCCTGTTCGTAAGCCTTCTTTGCCCTTCCCCCATTACATAAAGACAGTCTCACAGTCAACGGTTCCTATTTTCCTTCATCCCCTAACACCATGCGCAAACAACCCCCCCCCCCCCCCTTGCCCTCTTCCCTCAGTCTCTACTCCCCTTCCCTCCTTTCTTCCCTTTCTATTCCCCTCCCCATACTCCTTCGCTGTCGCTCTCTCTCTTCCTTCTTCCCTCCCTCGCTCGCCCCTATGTCCGTTCCCTGCCTCTCCCTCTCACTTCTCCTTTCTCTCCCTCTCTCTCTTCCCTCCCCGTTCCCTTCCTCCCTCATCCCTTCCCTCCCTCTCTCTCCCCCTCCCCTCTTTTCCTACCCTTCCCCTCATCCCTGCAAAACCTCCCCTCCTGTTCTACCTTAGTTCAAACACAAGCAAAAAGTAAACTCGGCCCTTCAACCCTTACTTAAACAAACCTCCTGATTTCTTCTCTTCCCATCTCCCCTTCCCCCTTTTTTTTTTCCTCTTTCCCCTCCCCTTCTCTCCCTTTCACGGTATTCATCTCTCTTCGGTTAGCCTTTCGTTGCTCCATCTATCTTCTCCTTTCCTTCTCTTTCATCTACGTCCATTCACTCTTCCACCCCCCCCCCTCCCCTCTTCCTTCTCTCATCTCGCTTCTCTTCTCCTTCTCTCCCCCTCCTCTCCCCTCTTCTTCCCCTCTCTCAACCCCCCCTTTTTTCACACACTCTCCCCGCCCCCCTGCAACTCGCTTGCATGATAAGCATTGCAAATAGGTTGTCCCGACCGGGGTTGCGTTCGCTTCGCTCGGGGTTCAGAGGCGGCCGGTGGCTAAGGGGGGGGGGGGGCGGGGAGGGGAAGAGGGGGAGTGATGGGGGGGGGGGCAACGCCAGTTATTGATTGGAATGGCCGGGGGGAGGGGGGGCAAAGGGGTAAGGGGGCAGGGGGGTGTGCAGAGGGAGCTGAATTTACAGAGCAACAGGACAATATTTCAGTTTTTGGATATAGCGTATGTAAGTTATTGTAGAACTCGCAAATAACAGCTGAGTGTGGAGATATAGGAATGATGGAGCCCAAGGATAGACTGAAGGAAAGGGGGGAGGGGGCTGGGTAATGGCTGAATGGGGGTTAAAATTTGCCCAACAGATGAGCGAGCTGAAGAAATGCATCAGTCAACCTCAAACAATCATAAATGTATATATATATATATATATTATATATATATATATATATATATATATATATATACATACATGTGTCTATACAAATATACAAACACACATACACACATATATTTATGTGTGTGTGTGTGTGTACATATCTCTGTGTGTATATATATATATATATATATACATATATACATATTTATGTATATATATACGCATATACACATATATACATATAAATATATGTTTTATATATATATATATATGTATTTATATATAAATATATATATATATATATATATATATATATATTCATCCATACATCCATCCACACAAACAACATATATATATATATATATATATATATATATATATATGTGTGTGTGTAAATATATATATATGCATATACATATGTGTGTGTGTGTGTGTGTGTGTATGTGTGTGTGTGTGTGTGTGTGTGTGTGTGTGTGTGTGTGTGTGTGTGTGTGTGTGTGTGTGTGTGTGTGTGTGTGCTCGCGTGTGTATGTGTATGTATATATGTGTGTGTGTGTGTGTGTGTGTGTGCATATATATGTATATGTATATGTATGTATATATATACATATATATGTATATATGTATATATACATATATATTTATATACAAGCACACACACACACACACACACACACACACACACACACACACACACACACACACACACACACACAAACACATATATATAAAAACATAAAGATAATCATAATATGCTATAAACATATTAAGATTCATACATGTATGTACACACACACAAATATGTACACAAAATAGATAGCCAGACATCCATACATATGAACGTATGCTCACAAGAAAGAAAAACAGTGGCACCATAATGCACTATGCGAGACAATAACAAATAACAATGTTAAAAAAAATCCTACGCTCTTTTACTCAAGGATACATATTGACAGAAAAAAATATAAGGGCGGGCTGTAAGAGCGAGCACCTGCAAGGGAAAACAACACATATTTCTTCCTCCAACACTGTCCTCTTCAAAAAATCTCATCAGGACTATAAACATCAAACAAGGAACACACAAAAAAGCAACAAAAATATCACTCTCTTATTTACCTTCGGCTCTTTACTACTTCTGCCTCCGTTTATTTGTCTTTTGCTTGTTTGTCGGAGTTTCTTTGTTCGTGTTTCGTTGTCTTGTGTTATTCTCCTTGCGTGTTTGTTCGTACGTGTGTTTGTTCATCGCTTTTTCTCCCTCTCTTATTTGTATTCTATTTTATCTGAATGTCTCTATCGATCTTTCGCTCTCTCACTCTCCTTTCCTCCAGATTCTTCACCTCTTTCTCCTCTTCCTTCACCTCCCATTCTTTCTCTCTTTCCTCTTCAACCTCCGGCCCTCCTGGGAATTGTCTCGCTGTCTTGGTTTTCCCGCTGTTTAGCCTTATTTTTCAACTTCCCTACCTTATGGGCGGAAATCACAAAGCGATTAGTTCTCCGCATGAAGTGGATCGCTCTGAAAGTTGGACATCAGACTCGAAGATATGAGATAACTTTGTATAAACTTTACCTACTCTGGACACCGATCTGGGACGGCGACCCCGTTTGAGGGAATGCCTGCTCGAAGCGCCTGTGTCGGAGCTTCGTTTGAGGGAGGGACTTGCCGATCCGGAAGCTTCGTCGCTTGATCAGAGGACTTTACGACTCACCGATCGAGACCGCGGAATGTGCTCGAAGTCTTTCAGAGGTAAGGGTATGAAGAGACAAGGAGAGATTCCATCCCTCTCCCTCTCTGCCCTCAATTCCTCTTTCCACCTCCCCTTGCTCCTGTCCTACGTCTTCCCCTATCTCCCTCTTTCCACCCCTCTTTACCCACACCCTACGCCTCGCCCCCCCCCCCCCCCTTTGCGACCCCACACCCCATTGGAAACCTTGCCCCAACGCGAAGCGAAACGACCAGGAAGGCCTGGTCGAGAGTGTTTCATCACGCCAACTTGTTTTCTGTTTATTTCGGTAAACACTTTCGAACTGATATTATTTTTCTCTCGCTCCCTCTGTGGCGGCTTTGAAATGTAAATTTTCGGCGATTCTCAATCATCGCGATAATCCAACGGCGGAATCCGGGATTATGGGGTCCCCCTCGGCGAGCGACCATTCCTGTAATCATAATGGTTCTCTGAAACTAATGCTAGGATCGCTGCTCGCCAATGTATTTCGCCGGGGACAAAGGTATGGGATGAATACAACAGGTGTTGGTATTGACAAATCCCAAAATGGGCTGCGCTTTTCCGGCCTGATATACATGACAGTTCCGAGCGGTCTGTGCGATGAAAATAATATTATAACTAACGCATGGTGGATTGGATCATTTGTGGGCAAAATAAAGACAAAACGCAAACAAAGTGATTCGAAGTGTTTTCGAAGCTGTGCTGAACACACCTTGCTTTATAGACAATGCAGGAATTACAAAAATGATTAGCCGATTTAATTTTGCAAGGGGAGGCCGCTGTCGATAGCGATAGGGGGAAGATAGGGGGAAGGGGGAGGAGAGAGACTAGATGGGAGGGGGGAGATAGAAGGGGTAGGGGGCCGGCCCTAATTGGCAGGGTTTTAGCCTTTCAGGAAGGGATACAAATGACAATTGAATTACATCATATCCTTTACAAAAAGCTAACAACACTAATGGTACTCGCATCTACGAACCCACTAATAAAGGATCTCTTTAACATACACGATCACCGCAGCTTAATGCTTATACCTATTGCCATTTTCCTTTTTTTTTTACATTTTCTCTCTTTTATTATCTCTCTCCTTTCGTATGACTTTCTCTCCGAACCCCTTGTGAAGAACCGGAAAACTAGATGGAGGTTGTGGGAGGTGGAAGGGGGAGGGGAAACTGAGGAGAGAATGTTGGAAAGAGGAGACATTGACTGAAGTATGAAGAGGAAAGCAGGATGAAAGGATAAAGAAGGAGAGAGTTGATAACAGTATGGTATTCCTGCCTCGTAACTGCCAATTTACCTTATGTAGAAAAAAATGATAACAGGGATATGAAGCATA
>NC_061859.1:14651571-14659071 GCF_019202785.1 Penaeus chinensis
TGATAGTAATGTTCAGATAGATTGTAAGTAATAATGATCACATCTATATTCCTTATCATTTGATACCAATTATCATTGACATGAGCTTTTCTTAAACAATTACTTCCACATCTAGCAAAATTGATTTTAATTGCAACGAATGTATATTACTGATAAAATCATGTACACCATATCCCCACATACTAACGTACACATGTGCGTATATCCGTATGTGTATATAAAAGTCTGTAGCTTAAAATGCTGATATGATTACGCACATTCCATATTATGAATGTGACGACAAAACTTTGTTTATGTTTTGACACTTTACATCCAAGGAAAAATTGACGAACAATTTTAATTAAATATGATCTAAGAAGCATGAGTAATGGCGTCATATTGAAAATCGTTGCATTACTGTTGTTGATATTGCTGTTGTCTTTTGTTTTTTACGACGAGAATGACCTTCAGTTTTTGCTGTTGTTGCTTTGTCGTTGTTGCTTTTGTCTCTTCATATTTTTATCCCTCAACCCTATCATCATCATCGCCATTATATTTCATTACACTCTCACGCTTTCAATTTTTTTCCCCGTCATTTTCGAGTGTCATCTCTCTCCCTTCCCCTGCTGCCTCTCTTCCTCTACCCCTCTTCGTCCCCCACCTCTCCTTCCCTCTCCTCTCCTTCCCTCTCCTCTCCTTCCCTCTCCTCTCCTTCCCTCTCCTCTCCTTCCCTCTCCTCTCCTTCCCTCTCCTCTCCTTCCCTCTCCTATCCTCCCCTCTCCTCTCCTTCCCTCTCCTCTCCTTCCCTCTCCTCTCCTTCCCTCCCCTCTCCCTTTCCCTTCTCTTCCCTCCCCTCAATTTCCCTTCCCTCCCCTCCCCTCCCCTCATCTCCTTTCCTCCTCTCCTTCTGGCATCTCTTCCCTTCTCCCCTCTTCCTCTTCCTACACTCATAATACTCTCTCCTTCTCTCTCCCTTTCCCTCTTCCCCTCTTCTTCCCCACCCCTCCTCTCTTCCCCTCTTCTTCCCCATCCCTCCTTTCTTCCCCTCTCTTATCCTTCCCTGTGTCCCCCTTCTCCTCTATCCTTCCCCCTCTCCAATATCCTACCCTCTCCTCCATTCTCCGCCTTCTCTTTCGTACCCTTTCCTCCTTCCCTCTTCTCCGCCTCCCTTAATCTACTATCCCCCATTCCCCCCTTACCCCTTCCCCTTCCCCTTCCCCTTTCCCTCCCCCCCTTCCCCTTCCCCTTCCCCTTCCCCTTTCCCTCCCCCCTTACCCTTCCCCTTTCCCTTCCCCCCTTCCTCCCTTCCCCTTCCCCTTTCCCTCCCCCCTTCCCCTTCCCCCTTTCCCTTCCCCCGACACCTCATCAAAAGCGATCAGATGAAGTCTTGCAATATGTGCATTTATTCATCCCCTTGTTATTCATTGCAGAGCTGGTAAATTCAATTTGCTTGTGGCTAATTAGACCTGATAGCGTTCAACTGCAACGCCCCGGGAGAAGAGAAAGGGAGAAAGAGAGAGAGAGAGAGAGAGAGAGAGAGAGAGAGAGAGAGAGAGAGAGAGAGAGAGAGAGAGAGAGAGAGAGAGAGAGAGAGAGTGAGAGAGAGAGAGAGAGAGAGAGAGAGAGAGAGAGAGAGAGAGAGAGAGAGAGAGAGAGAGAGAGAGAGAGAGAGAGAGAGAGAGAGGAGAGAGAGAGAATCCTGTCGATATTTACAGGGCTCGTAAACAAACCCCTCCAGCCCCCAGCCCCAGCCCCTAACCCCATACCCACGTGATTAAAACCATCTCTGAACACTTCCCATGTTAGGTTGTATTAACGAACTACGAATATCGCAGTATGATTTAGAAGACTTTCTTCTTCTCTCTATCTCTCTCTCTCTCTCTCTCTCTCTCTCTCTCTCTCTCTCTTTCTCTCTTTCTCTCTCTCTCTCTCTCTCTCTCTCTCTCTCTCTCTCTCTCTCTCTCTCTCTCTCTCTCTCTCTCTCTCTCTCTCTCTCTCTCTCTTTCTCTCTTTCTCTCCCTCTCTCTCTCTTTCTCCCCCCCCCCCCTCTCTCTCTCTCTTTTTCATTTCCATCCTTCTTTCCTCTTAATGTCTCTCACTCAATCTCTTCATTTCTGTCTCTTACCTTCTCTCTAAAACAAAAAGGACAAGAACAAAGTCAAGACAAAGACAGTAAAAGAGACGGAAAAACACGACATAAATCGATCTCTTGGATAGCCGAAACGGACGACCGGATCCTCAGCCAAGAATTAGATGTGCATTTTCAGTCATTGAATAAATTTCTAGATGACTTTAGCGCCCTCTCGATCGGAGATTACGTTGATGAAGTACCGTGTCGTAAATTCGCGTGCAAACAAGGCCCGAGTAGCATCTCAGATAGACTGCAACTCCATGTTTGACTGAAGGAAAATGTGCTATGTTCAGTGTAACGTTGTAAGCCAGCAGCTACATGGGAGCGTGGATACAACATACAACATGGATGCAACTTAGAAGGAGTTCGGTGTTCGAGTAAATGTATATGATCTCGTTATTAACAGATGTATTGCACGTACATGTAGACTTTTATGAGAATACACACGTCTCCACAACGTTTCAAGTATACGGAAAGAATCTAACCCATACGCACACATTCATGACTTAACGTCCGTACACATTCGCAAATTAGCATTGTATAATACACTTAACATAATTGAATAATGTAGTCTCTCATGAAAATAACTTTCGGTCCTGCACTGACGCCTCACCTTCATTACCGCCTCACATAAACCTCCCGAGAATAAATTATCAAAATCATTTATTCTTATCATCAACATCTTATTTCACCCTCCCGTACTGCCGCTGGGAATGTGCCCTTGCCGTCTTCAATTCATAGTCCTATTTGTTATTGATAAATGAAGTTTAGGAGGACATTCATGCATTCAACACGCACCATGCAGACCACGGAGGTTTACTGCCTCTCTTAGCTCACACAAAGCAGTTCAATTTCCCTTGAGAATATATTTCGCCGAGGCAGATCCATCGGCACTCGAATACACACTCACAAAACACCTGTCTTTAAAAGGGGGCGGTCTGGAAGGGGGTTGAGAGGGAGAAAGGGAGGAGGAAGAGGGGAGGAAGGGGGTTGGAAGGGGGAAGGGGGAGGAAAGGAAAAGGAAGGGAGAGGGGGGAGGAAAAGGGGAAGGAGGGAGGAACAGGGGAAGGAAGGGAGAAGGAAGGGGGAAGGGGGAGGAAAGGGGGAGGAAGGGGGAGGAAGGGGGGAGGAAAGGGGAGGAAGGGAGAAGGAAGGGGGAAGGGGGAGGAAGGGGGAAGGAAGGGAGAAGGAAGGGGGAAAGGGGAGGAAGGGGGGAAGAAGGGGGGAGTAAGGGTAAAGAAAGGGAGGGGAGAAGGGATAGAAGAAGATAAAGGGGAGCAAGAAAGGAAGGGGAAAGTGGTAAAGGGCGGGGAGCTGGGGAGAAGGATAGGGAAGGAAAAGGGAAGAGGGAAAGGTGGGAAGAAGGAAAATAAGAAGGGTAAGGAAGAGGGGAGGGAGTGCCGATAGGGGATAAAGGAAAGGGAAGAAGAGAGAGAGGAAGGAGAAAAGAAAGTGAGAAGGGGATGGGAAGTTAGGAAGGGCCAAGAGAGAAGGAGAAAAAATGTAATGGAAGAGGGGAAGAGAGATGGGGAAGGAATGGGGAGAGGAAATCTGGGGAATGGGGGAGAGGAAGAGGGGGAGAAAGCTTACCTATATCACAGAAGAGCTTCCGCCATGGGGGGGGGGTGGGGGGGGGGCAAACTTCCGACGTTGAGAGTGTAAACTTCCGAAGGTACAAATTAACCTCGACATCCTCACATTTTTTTTTTTTTTTTAAATCTTTGTTTGTTTTGTTTGTTTGTTTGTAGGGAAATGTGTGTGTTTGTGTTTGTATGTGGGTATTTGTGGGAGGGGGATGTGTGTGTGAGGTGGGATGTATGTGTGTGAGTGTGTGTGTGCGTATATGTGTGTGTGTGTGTGTGTGTGTTTGTGTGTTTATATTTGTGTGTATGTGTGTGTGTGTGTGTGTGTGTGTGTGTGTGTGTGTGTGTGTGTGTGTGTGTGTGCCATAAGTACAGTTGTAGTCGGATGCAGGTGTAGATATGAGAATAGACGAGACCAATTTTTTATAATCTTCACCATCGAACCAAGGTCTCGGAACACCAGCTAACACACCATTATACCCCCTCCAACACAAAACGGGAACCCCTTATCATCTTCCTTCCCCACCCCCTACCCTTCATCCCCACCTCTCTCCTCCTCCTCCTCCTCCTCCTCCCCTAACCCCCATCCCCCACCTCTCTCCTCCTCCTCCTCCTCCTCCTCCCCTACCTCTCTCATTCTCCTCCTCCTCCCCTTCCTCCTCCTCCTCCCCAACCCGAAAGACCTCAAGCACGACGCGCGCTGAAGGGCGGCGCACGTGCGAGAGGGAGCCCGAAGGACGAGGCTCCCGACCGAAGACCAGAATTACGAGGGCGGAGGTTTAACCCTTTCCACTCCCTGCGAACGAAATGGTAAACCTCGACTATTGGTCTCAACTTTGTCCGTGACAGTAAACTTCGATATTGATAGGCGAACTACAACAAAGCGAATAAATCGAGTGACGTGTGAACAAAACAGAACAGCGTGGCGAAGAGAGAGATAGAAGGGGAGAGTTATTGGCGTCGCGAGAACACAAGAGTGGGGAGATGAGAGGAAGAAGGAAGTAGGAGGGATAAGAGGGAGATGAGAGGAGAAAGGGAGGCGAAAGAAGGAGAGGGAGGAAGCAGGGAGAATGAGGGATAAGAGGGAGATGAGAGGGGAGAGGGAGGTGAGAGAGGGAGAGGAAGGAAGTAGGAAGTAGGAGGGATAAGAGGGAGAAGGAGAAAATAGGAAAAAGGAGGGGTAAGAGGGAGAGGGAGGATATAGGAATAAGGAGGGGTAAGAGGGAGAGGGAAGAAGTTCTGAGATGAAGGGAGAGACAGGGGAGATGAGTAGAGAGGTAGAGGAAGACATGGGGAGAGAGAAGGAGGGGGGGGGGGGGGCAGAGAAGTAGGGAGGGATGAACAGAAAAGGAGAGAAAGGAACAGAGAGAGGGAGAAGGAGAAAATGACAGATGGAAAGGAAAAGGGAAAGAAAGGAATAAAGAGATAATAAGGGAGGACAAGGGAGGAAAAATGAAGGAGAGGGGGAGGAACAGGAGGGGAATGGAGAGATGGAGATGGAGAGGGAGTGGGAGAAATGGAGTTATGGGGAGGGCGAGGGAGAAATAGAGAGGAAGTTAGAGATAAATGAATGGAGAGAAAAAGGGCGGAAAGAGGGTGAAGGAGGATGGTCTTTAAAGACGAATAAGACATTTAAATGCTTTCCTGTAACACAAGGGAAGGGAAACGCCCCCCCTATAGAAATCTCCTTTTTTAAAGTCTATAGTAATTTGGAGAACAGCGACCGAACCGATAAATTTCCAAGGCTAGGGAAATTGCTTTCTGAAATCCTCAAGGCTGAATTATTCTCTTTGTCTCCTCTATCCACCGCCCTTCGTAAATTATCCACCGACGAGTAAAAATGGAATAAAGACAAAAAAAAAGTAAAACGAATTTCAACACGAAAGAGGAAGAAGAAAATAACAACAAAAAAAGAAAAGAAAAAAATATAATCTTCAGTGATCTACAGAAAAAGTTTCAAGACGATACCGGATTTACGTGTTCAAAAGTCGTTCAAAGAATGGCCGAGAGGGATCACTTTATTTCTCCAGAAACAGATGGCGATCATCCGCGTTACCGCTGCGCCATCTATTGCGAGCTTAGGAACACGTTCACACGGAAACCTTCTCGTGATAATTGAACATTCGGGAGCTTCAGGCAACGCTTAGGCAGTCGATTCCTGATGGTTAGGATAATGGAAGTTGATGTGTGTGTGTGTGTGAGAGTGTGCGTAGGAGAGGGGGGGGGGGGCTCTGCGTGTGTGTGTGTGTGTGTGAGAGTGTGTCTGTGGGGGGGTGGGGGCTCTGCGCGCGCGCGCGCGCGTGTGTGTGTGTGTGTGTGTGTGTGTGTGTGAGTACGTATTTGTTGTTGTGTAGTGTGTGTTTATTGAGTACAGGCACGTGTAGTGCATTATGTGTTTTGTGTGTGTGTAAGTTGATGTGCACATCCATGTGATGTAAACAATACGTACCTGCATACACATAGGACTTTGAAATAATAGTAAGAAACACCTAGACGCTGTGAACTTAGAAACGAGTGGAAGTTACCCTAAAAAGGACTTGAAGGAGCAAGACGATTTGGTAAATGTTCTTCTCGGCGAAAATAAAACAAATGGACCGAAATGATCTAATTGGGAATTCATTAAGACTTCTAATTAAGGGGAGCTCTGGATTTTGAGCGAAACAAAGCGAAAAAGTGTCTAATGAATTGATCGTATCATATGGGATGACTTAGCGGGCATCTGGAATAAATTAAAAGACTTGCACAGACCAATGACGAAAGGATAAAACAAGTTTGTACCCTAAAGCGGACTTGGCGACAACGATATTCTGATGATCGGGAATAACGGCAATATTGAGGAAAGGAGGAAGAAGAGAAGAAGAAAAGAGAGAAAGGAAGGAGGGAATTATTAGTTCAGAGATAGATAGAAAGGTAGATATAGAGATAGATTGATAGATAGAGAGTGAGAGGGAGAGAGAGAGAGAGAGAGAGAGAGAGAGAGAGAGAGAGAGAGAGAGAGAGAGAGAGAGAGAGAGAGAGAGAGAGAGAGAGAGAGAGAGAGAGAGGGATAGAGAGAGAGAGAGAGAGGGAGAGAGAGAGGGATAGAGAGAGAGAGAGAGAGAGAGAGAGAGAGAGAGAGAGAGAGAGAGAGAGAGAGAGAGAGAGAGAGAGAGAGAGAGAGAGAGAGAGAGAGAGAGACGGAGACAAAGACAGAGACAGATAGACAGATTGATAGATAGATAGAGAGTGAGAGGAAGAGAGAGAGAGACAGAGAGAGAGAGAGAGAGAGAGAGAGAGAGAGAGAGAGAGAGAGAGAGAGAGAGAGAGAGAGAGAGAGAGAGAGAGAGAGAGAGAGAGAGAGAGAGAGAGACGGAGACAAAGACAAAGACAGACACAGACAGAGAGAGACTGAGACAGGGACAGACAAACAGACAGGCAGACAGAGAGAGACTGAGACAGGGACAGACAAACAGACAGGCAGACAGAGAGACAGAATCCTTGTTGCACAGATCGTAAAAGAGAGCACTGAACGAACACGAGAGCTCTATCGTAACGTGGTCTTTAATCAAGAACCGAAAAGGATCTCCAGTTGCCATATATAAACAAACAGACTGATTAGCGAGAACCAAGTTAAAGATGAAGACGGCCTAAATTTCCTCACACGAAACACACACACGCACACACACACACGCGCTCGCAAATAAAAATGGCAAACACGCACACGAAAAATAGCGCAAACACGCACACACAATACACACAAACACACACACACATCACAACACACACACACACACACACATAAACACACATCCCAACACACACAAACTC
>NC_061859.1:14664071-14679071 GCF_019202785.1 Penaeus chinensis
GTACATGGAATCCTAATGGGGACATGAGCTTACTCACGTACGCCAATGTATATAAATGTGTGGACTGATGACTCTATACTGATTGAAAAAAAAAGATGTTTGTATATATGTCAGTTTAAGAGTTTTAAGGTGATGGTGATGTTGCTAGAAGATATGTTTGGGGTTAAAGATATGCTGCCAGATATAAAACTTTCCTTTTTTTCATTTTTTTATGGTAATCATGATTCCTCTCCGAAAACCCTTTTACCCTTAGTTTTTTTTTTTTCATCCTGTAAATATGATAATAAAAAAGAAAGAAAAAAAAAAGTTATCCATTAATTTCCATCGGAAAATACCTCTCCTTTCCCTTCTTTCTGCACCCCTCTTTTCGCCCCACAACCTCCTCGCTTATACCCCTTCCCCCTTCCCCCCAATAACCACCCCAACCAACCATCCCAACCCCCCCATAACCCCCGCTTCTAACCCCTACCACGAACCCCCGCCCCTAACCATCCATCCGAAACCCCCACCACTAACCCCCCAACCCCCCAACCCCCCTCCCCCCACTCGTCCACCAAACGACGACAACCTCGCCGTCTGCCAGCGGGGCTCAGGTGCGCTGCAAATCATCGTCAGGAGATTAAATTACGAATTATTTCCTTCCGAGGGCGTTAGTTACGTGGCTGCAGGAGGAGGAGGAGGAGGAGGGAGAGGAGGAGGAGGGAGAGGAGGAGGAGGAGGAGGAGGAGGAGGAGGAGGAGGAGGAGGAGGAGGAGGAGGAGGAGGAGGAGGAGGAGGAGGAGGAGGAGGAGGAGGAGGAAGAGGAAGAAGAAGAAGAAAAGGATGTAGAGGAAGAGGGGGAAGGGGAAGAAGAGGAGGAGACGGAGGTGGAAGAGGAGGAGGAGGGAGAAGGGGAGAAAGAGGAGGAGAGGGAAGGGGAGGAAGAAGAGGAAGGGGAAGGGGATTAAAAGGATGAGAGGGAAGGAGAAGAAGAGGAGTAGGAGGATGAGAAGCAGCAGCAGGAGAAGGAGGTGGAGGAGGAGACGAAGAAGATGGTAGAAAGAAAAGAGATGAAAAATAAGGCGAAGGAGGAATAGGAGAAGTAAAAATAGAAGAAATAAGAAGAAGAAGAAGAAGAAGAAAAAGAAGAAGAAGAAGAAGAAGAAGAAGAAGAAAAAGAAGGAGAAAGAGGAGGAGGAGGAGGAGGAAGACCCAGGCGTGGGGAGGGGGGAGGGGGCGAAGTTACCGTGTCGGTTTTGCATACGGCGCCGATTGTCATTTGGTCGGGGCGCTTCATCATCCGCCGGGTACGAGGAGGTCCTGCTGGGAAGACATTCTGGCTCAGAGCTAATAAGTTACCACCCATTAGCCCCGGCGACCCACGCTTGGTTTCCTCTCATGCCCTCCTTCTGATCTTGCCTCTGTCGTGCCCTCATTTTCCTCTTGTCCTCCACTCATACCCTCTGTTCTTTTCTTTGTCTTCATCCCATGCCCTCTTTCTTTTCTTTGTCCTTATCTCATACCCTCCTTGTCTTCTTGTCTTCCCTTCATACCTTCCCTCGATCCTTCTCCTCTCATACTCTCCTTGTTTTCTTGTTCTCCTCTCATCCTGTCCTTCCCCCCATACCCTCCCTCCATACCCTCCTCCTCATCCTGCCCTCCCCTTATACCCTCCTTCTCTCCCTCACCTCCCCACATACCCTCCTCCTCCTCCTCCTCTTCCTTTCCTCCCGTCCCCTTACCGCCCCCTTTCCTCATCTGCCCTCCTTCCCTCCCCCATCATTCGCCTTATTTCCTTCCTATCGCATGCGGATGATTATGCAAATGACACTTCAATCAATATGATCGAGAGCAAATTAACACAATAAAGATAGCTCCGAAAGATGGATACAAAAGGACAACCTCGTTTCTTCGCCAGTCGCAAGATGGAGGAACCCCTGTGTGTGGACATGCTGGGACGTCCATTGCGTTCGGGGAGGGAGGGAGGGAGGGAGGGAGGGAGGGTGGGAGGGAGGGAGGGAGGGAGGGAAGGAGGGAAGGAGGGAGGATGGGAGGGAAGGAGGGAGGGAGGGATGGAGGAAAGGAGGGAGGGCGGGAGGGAGCGGAGAGAGAAGGAGGGAGGGAGGGGTAGGGGAGAGAGAAGGAAGGAGGGAGGGAGGGGGAGGGGAGAGATAAGGAGGGAGAGCGGGGGAGGGGAGAGAGAAGGAGGGAGGGAGGGAGGGAGAGGACGGAGGGTGGGGGAGGGAAGGAGGGAGAGAGGGATAGGGTAGAGAGAATGAGGTAGGGAGGGGGAGGAGAGAGAGAAGGAGAAAGGAAGGATAGAGAGGGGGGGGAGAGAGAAGGAGGGAGGGGAGGGAGGAAGAATGGATGGAGAGAGAGAGAGAGAGAGAGAGAGAGAGAGAGAGAGAGAGAGAGAGAGAGAGAGAGAGAGAGAGAGAGAGAGAGAGAGAGAGAGAGAGAGAGAATGAGAGAGAATGCGAGAGAATGAGAGAGAGAGAGAGAGAGAGAGAGAGAGAGAGAGAGAGAGAGAGAGAGAGAGAGAGAGAGAGAGAGAGAGAGAGAGAGAGAGAGAGAGAGAGAGAGATAGAGAGAGAGAGAGAGCGAGAGGTAGGGAGGACAATAAGAGAGAAACGAGAGAGCCAGAGAGAGGGCAAAGGAGAGGGGGAGGAGGAGAAGGAGGAGCTGAGGAGGGGAGAAAAGGGGGAACGTTGAGCGAAGCAAAAGGGGGTTGGGGGAGTGGGAAGAGGAAAGGGAGCGAAGAGAGGGGAGAGAGGAGAGAGGAGAGGGGCGAGGGCAGAGGGGAGAGAGGGGAGAGGGTAGAGGAGAGAGAGGAGAGAGGGGAGAGAGGGGAGAGAGGGGAGTGGTGGCGCAGCTTCGACACGAGGGAGGGACTTAGACAAGTTATGGCCGCAGGCGAAAGATCTATAGCGTTGAATAGATTGGGAAATGTCGATTCAATGCGACTGTGGAGGTTCTGGTTATGATATATTTGCGCGTGTGACCTTCCCTTAGTGCGCGATCTTATAAGAGAGAGAAGGAAGAAGGATAAAATAAGAATTATAATTGGGAGGCAATGTTTATAAGAAGAGCCATTGATGAGACGAATCAATTAAAGGTTTAGAAGCTCCACGATTTGTGAAAATGTTAATTTGTTTTAATTTACATTACGCTTCGGCAAGTGTCATTCACCCGCAGTGTTGCCGTCCAGTGGGTTAAATTATTGGAATGTACCCGCACAATGCTTGGTCCCGAACGCATGTTCCAGAAGGGTCATTCGGCCTTGCTTCGGCACGCGACTTTCAACCTAAACGCTTCGCTTGAATGGAAATAAAATATGCACTTGTGCTCTTTTCAAGCGTCCGTCAGCCATTTAAATAGATAAAGCTGCAAAGAAGCATTCAACAAAATTTGACACGTCCTTTGCGATTGTAAATTCACCCCCGAAAGGGAATTCATTCCCGGACGACGTAATCGAAATTTAAAAGCCAAATGAGAAAAAAACTAAAAAAAAAAAAAAAAAAAAAAAAAATGAAAAAAGGATAAAAATATTCGGCAATACATTAGCATATTCAACTTGTTACGTTACGATACGCGAGTCTTACGAACGATCATTGTGACGCCATCTCGCTGAACAACAAACATCCTTAAAACGACGAAGTGATTCCTAATCCTACGTTTTTTGGCAACTCACTCACCTTTAAGTGATCATCTGATAAAAGTAATATCGATGGTTAAGTACATAAGAAAAAGAAAATGGTGGGAAGTGGAGAGAAAAAGATAATGGAAATGATTTTATTTCTCGTGATCGTAATTTCTAATAAACTTGATATGAAGGTGATTGTGATGATAATTGTAGTGGGATAGTGAAACATTAGCGAAAATAATAATGGTGATGATGTAATGATAATGTGATGAAATTATTTGATAAAAATGATAATGATGATGATGGCGATGGTGAATATTATGATCCTGATAAACACAAAGAAAATCAATAACGTAAAAGAAAAGAAGAAGAAGATGAAGAAACATTTGAAAGCTCTAGTATTAATAAATAATATAATGAAGCCATAAAAATAACTTGAACAGCGGAGAAGCTAGTCTACAAGATTGCAAGATGTCGAACGATTGTTATGACGATATTCAGATATTTATAAACGTGGTACGATTGTTTTAGAAGTTATCGTGCATAAAACAGGAGAAGGAGAGAGAGAGATATAGATAGATATATAGATAGATAGGTAGATAGATAGATAGATAGATAGATAGATAGATAGATAGATAGATAGAGAGAGAGAGAGAGAGAGAGAGAGAGAGAGAGAGAGAGAGAGAGAGAGAGATAAAGATGGATAGATAGATAGATAGAGAGAGAGAGAGATAGAGGGGGGGGGGGGGGAGAAAGAGAGAGAGAGAGTGAGAGTAAGACAGACAGACAGAAAGACAGAGAATAAGAGTTAGAGATCAAAAGAAACAAGGACAAAAATAAAGACAAAAAAATAGAGAAATAAAAATATAAAACTGAAAGACAAAAATAGGAAATTAGTCTGACACATAACTTCCCCCCCCCCCTCAAAAAAAAAAAAAAATCTTTCACAATTGATTTCATTTTTTTCTCTCTCTTTTATTCATGTTTTAAAACTTAATATTCCACCTATAATATCATAAAATGTCATGTATATTCCCAACGCAGAACTTATTTCGACATTATTGCAAAATGTTTCGTCGAATTTTATGCGATCACTTTAAATCATTATCATACATTTGTGTCTATAACGAAATAAAGAAAACAAATATAGAAACTAAGTAATAAAGAATAAAGATAAGAATAGGGAAGATGGTGATAAAAAGGAAAAAGGAAGATAGATGATAATAATGAAGGAAAAGAAGAGAGAGGAAATGAAGACAGAGAAAACGAAAAAAGAGGAAAATAAGATGAAGATGATAAAGAAATAATGATAATAATGACGATGATGATAATAATGATGATAATAATAGTAATGATAATAATAATAAATAAAAAATAACAATAATGATAATAGTAATAATAATAATAATAACAACAATAATCATGATGCTGATAATAATAATAATAATACTACTACTACTACTACTAATAATAATAATAATAATAATAAAAACAATAATTATGATGATGATAATGATGATGATGATAATGTTGATAATAATAATAATAATAATAATAATAATAGTAATAATAATAATAATAATAATAATAATAATAATAATAATAATAATAATAATAATAATAATAATTATAATAATAATGATAATAATAATAATAACAATAATAATAATAACAATAGTAATAATAATAATATCAATAATAATGATAACAATAATGATAATAATGATAATAATAATAATGTTACTTCTACTAATACTACTACTAATAATAATAAGATGACGAAGAAGAAGAAAAAAAAAGAAGCAGAAACAAGAAATAATAATGAGAAGAAGAGGCAAAAGAAGACACAAGAACACTTTGTTTTGCATTTCTCCTCCTCATTATTCTGAAATTCTGGACCGAACGACTTGCCTCGAATTTGGACGGTAATGTCCGAAGAACACGTATTGTTATCAAAGTTATTAATGTTAACGATAATAACAGATAATGATAGTTGATAAGCTAATGGCAATGTTGATGTTTTCTTTGTCTTTTTTTTTTTTTTTTTTTTTTTTTTTTTTTTTATTCTTTCCGGGTTTCATTTTAGTTCTCTGAGTAATTCTGTAAATTATTTAATTATGAAGATTATCTGCTTGATGATGATTGTCTTTGGGATTCTCTGTTTATTTTTTTTATTTCGTTATTATTATTATTATTTTATTATTATTATTATTATTATTATTATTATTATTATTATTATTATTATTATTATTATTATTATTATTATTATTATTATTATTATTGTTGTTGTTGTTACCATTAACATCATCTTTATCGCGGTTATTATTTTTCTCACTGAAGACCATCATCGTTTAGTATTTTTAATATAACACCATGATTATTATTACTAATAATCAATTATTATTAGTAATAATCATTATTATACAGTTCACTAACTCCAAGTACCTTTTTACCAGCAGTATCAACATCGATAGCAATGATAGTAGTGATACTATTGCAATGATGTTATTAATCCGATTTCCATTCGATATTAAAACACTGTGTTCTTATTATCACAACTCTTAGCATCGATAAAATTAATATTTTTCCTTTTAATATGTGTTCCATTCTCGTCCTCATTGTCAATAATAGTCGTATGCATCATTATTATTGCATCATTATTGCTGTAATCATTGTAAGATCTGTCACAAGAATAGGTTATACTTTTTTCTCATTAGGAACTAGAGTGGTCTAGTGAGGTGGCAAAGATAGTAACAAATGAATAAATAACTCGTATTCTCATTTTGTGAGCAATTATTCTTGATTCTAAAATTACTAGCCAAAAAATATAAAAATAAACCAACAGTAAAATAGTAAGCACACTAATAGCCAGTGTCTTGTGCAGCGCGACGACCAAGCGAGAGGAATCGCAATTTCCCTGGCGATGCGAACAACTTGTGATAACGACAAAGTTAACGAAAGACGGAGCTTATCTGGACCTCGCCTCTGGTGACCATATCTCTGGCGGCGGCGGCCTGTTGTAAGCTGCTCGGCCATATCTAATCAAATCCAACCCAGCCACTTGTAAGAGCAGACGCCCCGCGCCGCCAGACGGGTTCTCGACGAAGGGAGCTCCAGCTTTTGGCAGCGGGAGCGAAGGACCGGGGGCGTGGGACGGCCGGCTTAGATTACGGTATAAAGCTCTGGTCCTGAGCAAGATGTCCATTTCCTACACGCATTTTCGCTCGTTCCGCCCCCGAGAGATATATCTACAGTATATAAAAAAAGGGGAAAGAGCAATGGGTGTGTTGGGGAAGGAGGGAAAGAGGAGAGGGAAGGAAGGAGGGAGGAAGGGAGGACAGGGAGGAGGGATTCCGTCCGGCCCTTGTTAGCTGTCGTTGAGTCGTATTCATAGTTTTCACTCCAGGAAAGAAATGATAATAATAATAATAATAATCAAATACTACTACTAATAATAATAACTTCAAAGGTACTAAGACCCTCTTTGCTTCATCCCTCATCGCCTTCGACAACAGGAAATGGAAATCCCAAAAATAAAATCCGGTTGCAGCTTCCCAATAGAAAATGTTGACGTTAATACTATTTAACAAGGATGGGACGAGATAAGAGGCCCCTTGCTCTGGACAGCTTAAACGTGGCGTCAGATCTCCTACGGCCATCCCTTTGCCGCTTTTTATTGTATTATTTCCCTTACAAATTAGGAAAGAACTGTGTGTGAAATCCTCAACTTGGAAATCTTAAGATGAGAGTCTTATTCTCAAACTTTTTATCTTTTTTTTCAAGAAGAGAATGTATTATTAGTTCTTTCTTTTTGGTTTAGGTTTTTCTGTCTTTTTGTCTTTTTTTTTTTTTTCGAAATATTTCTCTAAAGGAGAAGACTGTGGAAGAGGATTTTTATGCGTGATTTGTAGCCGTTACAATTTGATTTATTAGTTTACTGTCGCTTATAATTCCAAGATTTGGATTTGGACGAAAAAAAAAGAAGAAAAAAATCAATATTCCGTAATTTATTCAGGGACCCCAAACCTGCACCACGTTATTAAACAGTTGTATATATATATGTATATATTTCTTATATCTTGCTCGATAACATTTCTTAGCGGGACTTGCTATCGCCGGAATATGTGGTTTGGCAGAGGATAAAAATTATATTTATGGCTTCGTGGGTTTTCTGCTTTTATTTCTTCTTCGTGTCATCACGCGAGTGAAAGGAGTCGGTAATCGCATCTCTCTGTCTCTCTCTTTCTTTCTCTCTCTTTCTTTCTTTCTCTTTATCTCTCTCTCTCTCTCTCTCTCTCTCTCTCTCTCTCTTTCTTTCTTTCTTTCTTTCTTTCTTCCTTTCTTTCTCTCTTTTTCTCTTCCTTTCTCTCTCTGTCTCTCTCTCTCTCTCTCTCTCTCTCTCTCTCTCTCTCTCTCTCTCTCTCTCTCTCTCTCTCTCTCTCTCTCTCTCTCGCTCTCTCTCTCTCTTTCTCTCTATTTCTTTCTTTATCTCTCTGTCTTTTCCTCTCTCCCTCTCTCTCTCTCTCTCTCTCTCTCTCTCTCTCTCTCTCTCTCTCTCTCTCTCTCTCTCTCTCTCTCTCTCTTTCTCTACATATCTATTTATCTATTTATCTATCTTCTTTGTTATCCTCTATGCAAAGTATCCAAGTCAACGCTCTGAAGTCAAACAGACCTTTTTCCTTTTTTTTCTAATTAATTCGATTACCGAAAGAAGCTCATAGTTTCTGAAGAGTCCACACAATGGATCGACCACTTCCACAATAGGAAACTAGCACCTGTCCTGGTAGCAGACGAAGGCTTCGGCCACCTCCCACCGACGGACCTGAAGCTAGCGAAGGTCATGCTAACCTGTAATAACCCTCCCTTACTCCCTTCCCCCTCTCCTCTCCCCACCTCCCCCGACAGGAGTCTCTCGCGTGTCCCAAAATATCGCAGAGATTGTTGGCATGATCCTTGAGTTATGGTCGAGAATGTACACCACCTGGAGACACCCAAGCCCACTGATACTCACAGAATTATCCGAATGCAAATCCTCCCCCCCCCCCCCCCCTGCAACCCCTCCTTTTTTCTCTTCTTGTTCTTCTTGTTTTCTTCTTCTTCTTCTTCTTTTTATTATTATTCTTGCTCTTCTTTGTCTTTTCTTTCTTTCTTTGTCTTTTTCTTTGTCTTTTTTTCTTTTTTCTTTTCTTTTTCTTCTTCTTCGCCTCCTTCTTATTATTTTTTCTTCTTCTTCGTCTCCTTCTTATTATTTTTTCTTTTTCTTCTTCTTTAGTATGCATATTCGTCTTGTGTTCGTAGGTGTGTAGATGGAGAGACAGAGTATGTATGTTCGTTCTGAAAGTGGAGACTCTCTGCATGGCTTCTGTTTTAAAAGCTTAGGAAAGCTTGGACGATTGTTTTTAGTATCATCTTTCATCAGCAGCTTATATGAATATATTTTCACGCTGTAATAACACCGGGTGGTTTCCGTGAGCTTTGGCTATAACTTATTAATCGACGGTGATGGGATAGTGACCCTAATCTTCAATATTACGAGAGATCACTGTATCAGAAGATTGTGGTTTGGTTCAGGACAGCTTGATATGATTGTGTACTAATGAGTAACTTTTGTCTCTCTATCTATCTGTCTATTTATTTATTTATTTGTTGTAGTGAGGGAACTGACGATGGATTAGGGCAAAAAAAAACTTAGTAGAAAAAAATATATTTATGGTCATGTCCCAGTTTTAATTATTAGATATATCTAACGCAGCCTAGCTTTCATCTGGCATATAAATTCAGGTATCGGCTCTTTGACAATTTCATGGTAAAAACTCGAGAACCATAAATTTCACTAGAATCACTCACGCTTTCCAAAAAGTACCCCCCAAAAATTCAACCATTAAAATTCTCGTATCTTGCAAATGCGTGCGAGTAATGATATAAAGAATTGCAACCTTTTTTTTTCTTGCATATGCCTTGTCCTTCCACTTTTCAACCTGAACACCCCGACACATTGGATGACTGAGAAGGTTTTAACAAGTATGACAAATAATATAATAAATAAATGAATAAGGGGTAGGGTAGAGAGAAAAATAAAGAAAAGTGGAAAATAAACATTAATAATCATGTCCCTAAGTTTCGCTAGTCACACATTTAAATGGCTAGAGAGGGGAGGGGGGGGGGGCTTAATAAGAGTTCGAGAGTTTAAGTGCTTGGTGGTGGGGGGGGGGGGGGGGTGAAGGGCGAGAAAAAGTAGCATTTCTAAAATATTGCCTTAAGTGCAGGCAAGACTTTATGAACATGTATTTGAGAAGAAGAAAAATATGGAAAAAGAAATTTGGAGGAAAAGATGATTTGAGGAGACATATAAGAAAACAAAACAAAACGAAAAACAAACAAATACACAAAAATACGAATAAGAAAAATAAACAAAACTGACAAACAGTGATAATAAGAAGGAAAATTACACTCACAAGCAAACAAAAAGAAATAAATAAAAAAAATAAATAAATAAATAAAATAAAAATGTAAATGGTCAATACTAAATGCAAATTTTGCGGGGATCCTGGAGCGAGCTTTAGCATGGAACGCAGATGGTTTTATAACTGACATAAACATAACCAGAGGACATTAACAAAGCACTTAGGCTATCATTACAAACATGGCAGGGATAGAGAGAGGAGAGAAGCCCCTTTCCTCCTCCCCTATTACCCCCTCCCCCCCTCCCCTCTCCCCCTGCCCCCCCTCCCCTCTCTTCCCTGCCTCCCCTCACTCGGAACAGGGATATTAAACCCCGTCTGTCAATGCAATTATGTATAATTCTATGTGGATTTTATATTGAAGGTAAATCCCATAGCCTAATGATTGCTTCAGGTGCAGCTTTTGCAATTGCAGACTAAGGGGTTGAAAGCTCTGCAATGCTTAGAAGTAATTGTTTGTCTCATTCTTTTTCATTCATTTTTTTTTTTTTCTTTTTTTAACGTTTGTACTACGGCTATTCCCTTCGTGGCCTAATCCCTGTTATATTTCATTTGTTTATTTTATATGGTGTAGCCGGTTAGATAGTTTTTTTGTTTTTGTTTTTGTAATCATTTATTTGTTTGTCTTTTTTCTAGTTTTTTTAAATTTCCATTTTCGTCTATTAATTTTTATTTTCTATTTTTATTTCTTGTTGGTGTTATTATTCTTATAATACGGATATCATAGTTATTATTACAATTATTGTTATTATGATCATAATAATACTAATGGTAATAATAATAATAGTAATAATAATAATAGTAATAATAATAATAATAATAATAATAATAATAATAATAATAATAATAATAATAATAATAATAATGATAATGACACTTCGCAAATGATCGGGCGAAATGTAAAAAAAAAAAAGGGAAATATATCGAAAAAATACATATGTCATATGTAATCGTTCACCTTACACGTGACCTTTTTTTTTTTTTTTTTTTTTTAAAGATGATTATGGATGATCAGTAATTAGTGAAGCTGACTAGAATATAAATATTTTTGAATACATACAAACGTACACACATAGATCTACACACTCAAGTATACAGGTGCATATATAACCTCTATATACATAGAATGATATATAACTAGAGAAAGATTGATGGTTAGGTATATAGATTATGCGTATTAGAAAACAGGAGGAGAAGGAGAAGAGAAGGAGAGAGGGAAGGGGAAAGGATAAGAGAGGAGAAAAAGGAACGGAGAAGGAAGGTAGGAAGAAGAAGAAATGAAAGCGAAGTGAAAAGGGAGAAGGGAGAAAGGAGGAGGAAGAAAGGAAAGGAAGGGGATCAGACCAAAGAGAATTAGGAAGGGAGAAGAGAGAGAAGAAAAGAGAAAGAAAGAGGAGAAGAATGAGACAAAAAAAAGGGAGAAAACCCAATGGAAAAAAAAAAAGATAATAATCGATAATAAGAGAAAGCAGAGAAAGGAAAACTAAGAAGAGACCAGAAGAGAACAGAGAAAGGAGGAAGAGGACAGAGGAAAAGGGGGGAAAATCTCCGAATGTGATTGACTCCCTTTTAAATTACAAATTCCGGTTCAGCATTAGAATCAGCATCGAGCGAAGCATTCTTTTTAATTGGTAGGTGACACGGCCATTAAACGCAGGCCATTGCAGTTTCTCCTTAATTTAACAAGTTCCTCTGTACTCTGATAACTCATTCCTGTCTGGATTCCGATGCGGGTGGATTTCATGCTATGCCGGGGAAGGAGGAGGGGAAAGAGACGCCGAGAGAGAGAGAGAGCATCGTTATGCGCGCGTGTGCGTGGGGTTTGGGGTTAAAGTTGTGTCCTGTGTCTTATTATTATCATTATTTGTCTGTGGATGTGGGGGGAATATCCATGTCTGCGTGTGTGTCTTGTCTGTGGATTTGTGGGAATGTCTGTACTTGGTGTCTGGGTTTGTTCTGTCTTGTCTGTAGGTCTGTGTGAAATTCTCTGAGTGTACTTGGGTTTGGGTCTCTATCTGTGTATGTCTGTGGATCTGTGTGAAAGTCTGTGGATATGTTTAAATGCCTGTATCTGTCTGCTGACTACAAATGCGTGCTTTTGTCTGTGTTGCAGTCTGTCTCAGTTTGTGTGCATCTGCCTATTTGTTTGTTCTGTGACTGATTTCTGGAGCTTTGCGCTTTTCTCTGTAATGTATATCTTTGTCTAACTGTTTGTTTGTTTTTCTATTACTTTTTCCCATATTAAAAAAAAAAAAAAAACATATCTATCCTCTTTCTTCCCTTTTACTCTTTTTCTCTTTCTCTTTCTCTCTTTCCCCTTCCTTCTCCCCTCTCTCTCTCCCCTTCCTTTCCCTTCCCCTCACTCTCACCTTCCCTTCCCTCCCTCTCTCTGTCTCTTCCTCTCTTTCTATTTCCTTCTCCCTCTCCCTCTTTCTTCCTCTCGCCACACTTGGCTGTTCTCTGCATCACAATAACTCCCTGCCGCTACAGTGACCTGTAAAAATACCCAGGAAAGTTATGTGAAGTAATATATTTTGAGGGAGGCCACAGCAGCTGTCCCTCGTAAATACTATTGTGATTTAATTCTCTTCCCACCCCATTATAGAGCCCGTAATTGCACAATGAGAGAAAATGTTATTATAATCTCGCGATGTAATAAGCGCTGGCCAATTATCCCAGGGGAGGGCAGGTCCGGGTGGGTGGTCCCCCTGCCCGTACCCCCCATGTAGGGCACCTGAGGGATCATGAGGGTTCATGAGGGCTTCCCCATACTGATAGGTAAATGCTCTTGTTAGCCACGGGGGTCGTCGCTCCCTTTAATCCGAATGTGTTTCTTTAATTGTAATGGAAGCTTGGTGGAAGGGGTCGTATGCGAGTGAGGGAGAGAGAGGTGAGAGGGAGAGAGAGAGAGAGGTGAGAGAGAGAGAGAGAGAGAGAGAGAGAGAGAGAGAGAGAGAGAGAGAGAGAGAGAGAGAGAGAGAGAGAGAGAGAGAGAGAGAGAGAGAGAGAGAAACAGGCAGACAGACAGACAGACAGAGAAAGAGACAGAGACAGAGACAGAGAAGAGTAAGAGAGAAAGAAAGAGAAAGAGAGAACGAGAGAGAGAAAAAGAACAGACAGACAGGCAAGCAGACAGACAGAGACAGAGACAGAGACAAATAAACAGTCAGATAAAGATACAAAGAGAGAGGAGAGGAAGAGAAAGGTAGAAAAGGGACGCAAACGAGAAAAAGCCAACGAGGAAGAAGGACCCAAAGATATACGAAGATAAATTCACACAAACAGACAGATAGACAAAGAGGCAAAGAGATAGACAGATCCTCGTAGATCTATATATATATTTAGAAACAGATACAAAGAGACAAAGAGATTGATAGATCCTCGTAGATCTATATACACATAGAAACAGATACAAAGAAAGAGAGAGAGAAAAAAAAAGACAGAAACAACGAAATAGACAAAGAAAGAAAAGAAAAAAAAAAAACTTACGAATCGTATCTTCCGCCGACGCTTCGTTCCGTGGTAGCGAAATGGAAATGAATTGGCCGTGTTTGTGGCCCATGTTTCCACCTCTCAGTAGCATGGGGTATGGGGAGGGGTGAGGGGGGTGGGGGGTGGGGGGTGGGGGAGGGTGTCAGAGCTCAAAACTCCCTGTTTCTGGCTAACATGTCCACCTCAAAATGTTGTTGGATCGTGAAATGTCGAATTCATGAGGCATATTAAAACTTTTTAATTGCACATTTGTTGCCCATAATACCCGTGGACTGTCGAACTTGTCTGGAAATCCAAAGTTGGTGTGACGCGGCGGGGGGGGGGGGAGGGGGAGAGGGGAGGAGGGAGGAGGGAAGGGGTGGAGGGTGGGAGATGGGGTGTGGGTGAGGAAGGAAGAGGGAGAAAAGGCAAGGGGTAGGGAGGAGGGAGTAGGGAGGGGAGGGAAGGGAAGAGGGAGTGGGGAGGGGAGGGAAGGGAAGAGGAAGTGGGGAGGGGAGGGAAGGAGGACGTGGTAAGGGGAGGGGTGGGGAGGAGGTAGCCGAGAATGAGGAAGGAAGGGTAGGGGGTATGGGGAAAGGGAAGAGGGAAGAGGGGGAGGGGGTGGGTGGTGAGAGGGACGTTCGTAATTTTATATATGAGAGGGAGAGGGAGAATGGGAGGGAAGGAAGGGGAAGGGGAGGGAGGGGAAGGGGATGGAAGGAAGGGGAAGCGAAACACGGAGAAGGATGAGGAGGAGGGGACAACGAGGGTGGGGAGGAGGGGAGGGAGGGGGAGGGGAGATGCGAGGAAGGAAATACAAGGACGAATGGAGGTAGAAAAGGCAAAGAGAAAAAAAACAAGAATAAAGATAGTAAGAAGGATGAAGAAAAAGAGTATATTTAGAATAAAGGAAATAGGAAGTAAAATAAAATGGCTTATTTATAATATTAATGATCATGATAATAACAGTATTAATGACAGTGAAATAATTTGATAATGCCAATAATGATAACAACAACAACAACAACAATAATAATAATAATAATAATAATAATAATAATAATAATAGTAATAATAATAATAATAACAATAATAGTAATAATAATGATAATGATAACAGCTACAATAATAATAATAAAAATGAAAAAAATAATGAAAGTAATAATTGTAATGATAATAATAGTAGTAACAATAATGATAACTATAACAACAAGAACAACACAAATATTAATAATAATGCTAATCATCATCATCATAATGATAATAATAATAACAATATTAATAATGATAATAATAATAAAGGTGATGATAATGATAAACATAATAGTAGTGTTGCAAAGCGATTGCCTATTTTGTCTCTTTCTCAATATACTACTTTCATTTCTTGTCAATATATATTCATTTGAACAAAGATTTTTTTTTTTTTCATCGGTCTCCACGTGTCAT
>NC_061859.1:14689071-14691571 GCF_019202785.1 Penaeus chinensis
CTTTCCCGCCCCTTCCTGTCAAAAAGACTGAATTCTTTCCCCCCTTCCCTCTCCTCTCTGTCGAAAAGACTGGTTTGCTCCTTCTTCCTCTTTCCCTTCCCCTTCCCCCTCTCCCTAAACAGACTTCCTTCCTCCCCCTCTCCCTTTCTCTCCCCTCCCCTCCCCGTCAAAAAGGCTGTCTTCCTCCTCCTTCCCCCTTCCCCTTCCCCTCCTCTCGCATTCAAACAAACCTACTTCCTCCTCCCCTTCCCCTTCCCCCTCCCCCTCCCTCTTCCTCTCCCCTTCCCCTTCCTCCCCTTCCCCCCTCCCCCTTCCTCCCTCTTCCTCCCTTCCCCTTTCCCCCTTCCCTCCCTTCTCCTCCCCCCCTTCCTCCCCTTCCCCTTCCTCCCCTCCCCCCTTCCCCTCCCCTTCCCTTCCTCTCCCCTTCCCCCTTCCCTTCTCCTTCCCCTTCCCCTTCCCCTCTCCCCCCCCCCCCATCTGAGCCCTCCTCCCGCCGCCCCGCCCGCCCTGAGCCCGATGTCCGCGGTCCCTTCGGTACTGCGCTCGACAGTCGCTCAACTCGACAACGAACCTACGAGTGCTGAGTCGAGTCTTTCGGGAGAGGCTGATTAAGAGGAAGATCGGAAGTGGAAGAAAGTGGGAAATGTGGATGAAGATTTTGGGGGGAAGAGAGTGGAAAAAGTGGAGGATTTTTTGGGAAGAAAGTGGATGTGAAAAAGTGGAAAATAAATTGGGAAGTAGATGTGTAAAAGTGGAAGAAAAACATTGGGGAAGAAGTGGATGTGAAAAGGTGGAAAAAGATTTTGGGGAAGAAAGTGGAAAAAGTGGAAGAAAGTGGGAAAAAATTGGGATGTGAATGGGAAAAAGTGGAAGAAGAATTTAGGAAGAAGTGGATGAAATAGTAGAGGTGGCAGACGTAATGGTTGAAGAAGTTATCGGAAGGGTATAAGTGGATGGAAAATTGGAATAAAAAAAAAGAAGAGATAGTAGTGGAGGAAGAATCGGAAGAAGAAGTGGAGATAAAAATGGAAGAAAAGGGGGGAGTGGAAGTGGAAGAGGAAGAGGGAAAAAGTGGGTGATCGATGGCGTCTGCTTCCGAAAGGAGAGTTCGGCGGGACGTTTTGTGTGTGTGTGTGTGTGTGTGTGTGTGTGTGTGTGTGTGTGTGTGTGTGTGTGTGTGTGTGTGTGTGTGTGTGTGTGTGTGTGTGTGTGTGTGTGCGGGGGAGGGGGGGTCATGTGTG
This sequence comes from Penaeus chinensis, assembly GCF_019202785.1. Taxonomy (NCBI): domain Eukaryota; kingdom Metazoa; phylum Arthropoda; class Malacostraca; order Decapoda; family Penaeidae; genus Penaeus; species Penaeus chinensis. Next base: position 14,690,313 of record NC_061859.1, read on the forward strand.
GGTGGGTGGGGGCGGTCGTGTGGGGTCTGTGCATGTGGAGGGATGGCAGAGTGTATGCATATGCCTCAATACATACAGACGTACACACACAAATACGAAAAGTAAAAAAGAAAAAGGGGGGAGAGAAAAGAGAGGAAAATAAAAAAAGCATGGAGCACATGGCTCTGAAATTATGCCGTCATTTTTTCTTCCTCTTTTGAGCGCTGAACCATACGAGCCACTCCCGCTGCCCCTCCCCTTCCTCCCCTTCATTTATTCTCCTCCTCCTACTCTTCCTCTCCTCTTCCTCCTCCTCCTCTTACTCTTCCTCTCCTCTTCCTCCTCTTCCTCCCCCTCATTTTTTCTCCTCCTCCTCCTCTCCCCCTCCTCCTCCTCCTCCTACTCTTCCTCTCCTCTTCCACCTACCCCTCCTCCTCCTCCTCCTCTCCCCTTCCTCCTCCTCCTCCAACTCTTCCTCTCCTCTTCCACCTACCCCTCCTCCTCCTCCTCTTCCTCCTCCTCCTCTCCCCTTCCTCCTCCTCCTCCTCCTCTCCCCTTCCTCCTCCTACTCTTCCTCTTCTCTTCCACCTACCCCTCCTCCTCCTCCTCCTCCTTCTTCCTCCTCCTCCTCCTCGCTTTCCTCTTCATTTATTAATCATTCATCTCCCCATCCCCTTTATTCATCCTTATTCCCTCTCCTCTTTCTCCTCCTCTTTACTCACCACACCCCTTCCCTTCTTCATCCGCTTTCTGTCTTTCTATTTAACCTTTCCCTTTTCCTCTCTCCTCCTACCCCTTATTCGCCCCTTGCCCTTTTCTTCTCACTCTCCTTCTTCTCTTGCTTCCCGTGTCTTCTGTGTCTGCCTCGCCTTTCGTGTTTTGTCTTCAGTGTAGCGTATCTGCCGTGACTAATGTGTCTGTCGTGTCTTAAGTGTCTGCCGTATCTTAAGTGTCTGCCGTGACTAATGTATCTGCCGTGTCTTAAGTGTCTGCCGTGTCATATGTGTCTTACGTGTCTTAAGTGCCTTCCGTTTCTTAAGTGCCTTCCGTGTCTTAAGTGCCCTCTGTGTCTTAAGTGTGAGCCGTGTGTGTCTTCCTTGTCTTACCAACTGTATATCTTGTATTTATCGTGTCTCCTGTGTTTTGTGTCTTCTCTGCCCGGCGTGTCTACCGTGACTTTGGTGAGGTGGGGGGGGGGGGGGGCGTTCCAAGGAGGGTAGGTGGATGGGAAAGAAGGAGGGAAGAGGGAGGGTGGATGGACAGGAGAAGGGAGAAGTGGA
>NC_061859.1:14699071-14706571 GCF_019202785.1 Penaeus chinensis
AAACATGTATATGTAAGGTTCCAAGTATGTAAACAAGAACACACGTAATTCTTCGCTAATAGTACGTGTATATCTGCTTAAAGTGGGTGTGTATGTATATCTGAGTGCCGTTGTTTGTTTTTGTCTTTTTTTTGTTTTTTGTTTGTATGTGCTCAGAAAGTAATAAGTAGAGGGGACTGATAAATTAATGTGAGTGTAAAAAACACATAGGGATAGGATGTGTGTGTGCGTGTGTGTGAGTGTGTGTGTGTGTGTGTGTGTGTGTGTGTGTGTGTGTGTGTGTGTGTGCGTGTGTGTGTGTGTGTGTGTGTGTGTGTGTGTGTGTGTGTGTGTGTGTCCTAATTAGACAATGATGGTTCTACAATTTCCATGAACTATTGATAGGTCAATAGAAATGTTAAATTATCAGATAATCATTATCGAGTTCAAGACAAAATATAAACTTTTTTTTATCGTTGAAACTTTGAAAAGTCAAGCAGCTAGATCTTGAACATAAATACCATTCAATCAACTCAATTATATATTATTAATTTCTTGCTTATTTTACCATACTGCTCATTTACAAATATAAATAAATAGATAAAGAATTGAAAGAAAAAACAACTAATCAACACTTCAATATTACCTTCTGCCTGTTCTTGTTATTGCTGTTGTTACTGCCCCTGTTGTTGTCGTGTGCAATAATGCAACTTCGCCTTGGTTTCGGGACTTGCAATATCCAGCGATATCAATCTCCATTCACCTTAATTCCGGACTGTAAATTCAAGATGGCGGAATGCGGGGGGGGGGGGGGGGGTTGATTGTTCGCTCCCACTCTTACCCCTTCTACCTATTCTCTTTCTTCCTTTTTCTCTATCTTTTTTGGATAAAAGAGACTCCCTTGAACACCCCCCCCCCCCATCCCTCCCTCAAAAAGAAAAAAACAATGGACAGCCTCAAGAAAATATTATAATACACAGTAATCTCAAGAAAATGTCTACACTTTCCCCTCCCCCTCTCTCCCTCTTCCCGTTTTCTTTCTTGAACGAAAAAAAAAAAAAAAAATAAAAATAAAAAAAAACACGCAATAATTTCCGAACCAATTCCCGCGATTACTTCACCGAAACCCGGGGTGAAATTTTGCCAACAAAGGAAGACTTATAACATTCATGGCCGGATGAATATTGCGATTTATTCGAACCGCGATTCACCGGTGCTCGAATCAACCCTCGGTCTCGTCCGGGTCGCTGATCGTCTCTCCAGAACCGACGCGTGGAGGACGATCCGCCCGGACTGACTCGCTTGTCCGTCAGTCCGTCGATGAGTCAAAGCTCCAAGGTATAGGTTCTGGTTATCGAGGTCGGACCGTAATATGGTATATATAAGTTACAATCTACGTCGTTATTGCAGTGTTATTGAGTCATTTATCTCTTGCCTGGCACGACATCCTATTATTCCCAGGTGTAAGTTATGTACGCTTGGAAATTATGTATTGAATCCACTCTACCCCCCCCCCCCCAACTCTCTCCCCCTTTTCCCTCTCTCTCCTTTCTCTCCCTCTCTCTCTTTCTCTCGCTCTCTCTCTCTCTCTCTCTCTCTCTCTCTCTCTCTCTCTCTCTCTCTCTCTCTCTCTCTCTCTCTCTCTCTCTCTTTCTCTCTCACTCTTTCTTTCTCTCTCTCTTTCTCTCTCTCTGGTTTGTTTTCCCTCCTCTTGTCTCTTCTTCTCCCCCCCCCCCCCCCAGCTCTCTCCCTTTTTTCCTGACTCGCCCTCTTTCTCTCACTCACTCCTCTCTATCTCCTTCTGTTTCTCTCTGCCTCCTTCCTTTCCTCAAGCAATTTTTCCCTTTTCTCCCCAAGATTTTCTCAAAGGGGGAGGAGAAGGGGAGAGGTAGGAGGAAAGAGGGGAAAAGAGGGAGGAGGGGAAGGGAGGGGACACAGGGGGAGCACCAAGATAAGAGGGAAGAGGTCAGGGGGTGGAGGCAGTGGGAGAAGGGGAGGGAGGGAGGGAGGGAGGGGAGTGAGAGAGGGGAGACAGAGGGAGGGAAGGAAGAAAGAGAAAGGAGTAGATAAGGGATGGAAACAATGGGATAAGAAGAAGATGGGAGAGTGGGGACGAGAGTAAAGAAGGGAGAGGGAGAAAGTGGGACAATAGAATAGAAAGGGAAATGGAGGAAAGGAGAGAGTAAAGAAGGAGCATGAAGAAGATAAAAAAGTGGGGGAGGTGGAGTGTATGGGATAAAGAGAGAGGGAGGAGAGGGGGGGAGGTATTGGGTGTGAGGGAGGATGAGGGAGAAAGAAGGGGAGGGAGAGTAAGGAGACAGTGGGTTTAAGGGTAAGGGAGAGGGCGGGGGGAGGTGGGGGGGGGTGGAGCCATTTGGATAAGGGGAAGAGATGGGGGGGGGGGGGAAGAGGATTTGCGAGGGGAGGCAGAGGGGAGGCAGGGGAAGGGGGGGGGTGCATCTATTGTTGATAACTCGGATTCATATCCTTTCTTAGAATATGATACATGATTATGCCTTAGACGAGTTGGGCTTTTAATAATAAAATACTAGGGTTTCATGGGAAGGGAAATCTAATATGGGATAAATATCTACTTTTCACTCTTCTTTTTTAGAAAAGAAAAGGGACACACACACACACACATGTGTGTGTGTGTGTGTGTGTGTGTGTGTGTGTGTGTGTGTGTGTGTGTGTATACTTATTCAGTTGTACACGTAGTATCTATTAGCATTCATGTAAGTCATCTTCCTTATTAAATTTTATCTACTTACCACTATGACACGTTTAGAAATATGTGGTTATCCAATTACAATTACGCGTATCACCTTCTTGTTTACTTCACTCTATTTGTCACCATCATATTTTGATATATCTACTATCTATTTACGATTATGCAAATCATCTACATTTTTCATTTTGATATATTCTTCACCAATGCCAATACTCTTCTTTGGTTTCCAGTTTGATATGATTATGACTAAAGGCATGATAATAATTATGGAAACTGTTCTATCAACATGAAGGCTTACTATTCCTCTTAACAGAATCGTTAATTAGAATCATACCTAATATACCTGTAATTAATTTTAATAATAATGATATAACAAAAGAAAACCAAAAAACAAATCGTCTATCTTTTTTTACTTCTTTTCTTTTTTATCTCTCTTTGTGTGTTGATAATAAAGTTAACGCTTATCAAAATAGCCTGTGATGAATGCCAATGTGATTTCGACCGATTCCAGCCTCGCTATAATGTCTCAATAATCCACAAAGTAATCATTTCCGGGAGACTACTTCTTCGCACGGAATTATCTCATCGTGTAAGGCTGAAAACAAGAGAGAGAGAGAGAGAGAGAGAGAGAGAGAGAGAGAGAGAGAGAGAGAGAGAGAGAGAGAGAGAGAGAGAGAGAGAGAGAGGGAGAGAGAGAGAGAGAGAGAGAGAGACAGAGACAGAGACAGAGACAGAGAGAGAGAGAGAGAGAGAGAGAGAGAGAGAGAGAGAGAGAGAGAGAGAGGAGAAAGACACACAAACAGACTACAAGCAGACAGACGGCAGATAGATAGACATGCAGAAAGACAGACAGATAGAAACAAACAGAAAGAGAGAGCGAGAGAGAGAGAGAGAGAGAGAGAGAGAGAGAGAGAGAGAGAGAGAGAGAGAGAGAGGGGGGGGGGGGCGAAGTAGAAGAAAAAGAAGAAAAAGAAAGAAAGAGAAGAAATAGAAGAAAAAAAAAAGAAGAAGAAAGAAGAAGAAGAAGAAGATAGAAGAAGATTCGAGAACACATGACGTGAATAAAGAAGTTACGATAATGCACCAAGATTAATTCAATCGAAGGGGTAAGGGAGGAGGGAAGGGGGGGAGGGGGGAGGGAGGGAGGAACAAAAGAACGAGGGAATGAATGAATGAATGGAAGAAGGACGTAGAAGGACGGAAGAAAGGAAGGAGGGAGCGAAAGAGGGGTGGAGGAAAACAGGAAGAAAGGAAGGTAGGAAGATAAGGAACGGCGGGTTAAGTGAGGAAAAGAGAGAAAAAGGAAGAAGAGGAGAGTAAAAGGATAGGCAGAAGCGAAGAAAGAAAAGAGGAAGGAAGAAAGAAAGGATAGGAAGGAAATAAGAAAGGAAGAGGAAGAGAAGGGAAAACAAAGAGAAAAGAAGATTTTCCCCCTCGTCAACTCCCCACCTCTTTTGTCCTCAGCAATTCACCCTCTTCCACACTAACCCAAAGTCTCCCCTCTCCCTCCCTCCCTTCTCCCCTTTCCCCTCCCCCACAAATACACGTCTTCCACTCACCCCCACCCCCTCTCTTCTCCTTTCCCCTCCCCCCTTCTTCCCCTCTCCTGTCTTCCATTTCCCCTCCTCCTTCCTCCCCTCTCCCTTTTCCCCTCCTCTTCCCTCCCCACTCCCCTCTCCCATTTTCCCTCTCCTCTCCCATTTCCCCTCCCATTTCCCCTCCCTCCCCGCTCACCCCTCCCATCTCCCTTTTCCCCTCGTCTTCCCTCCACCCTCCCCTCTCCCATTTCCCCTCCCTCCCCCCTCCCATTTCCCCTCCCTCCCTCCTCCCATTTCCCCTTCCATCCCCCCCTCTCACCCCCCCCCCTTCTCTCCTCCTAATTCCCCTCAGCATTTCCAGAAACGGACTTTTGAGCTACAGTGTCCCGGATGTTTGTTATCGGCCTGTCGCCACAAAGCCACTATCGGTGCAATGGTCCAGGTCATTAGCGATATTGGGAAAATTATCGGTCGCGAAATTCTTCATCCGGGAGCTTATCTGATGGGGGGGAGGGGGGTAGGGGGGTAATAGAAGGAAGGGGAGAAGGTGGTGGTGTAGGGGGAGGAGGAAGATAGAGTGGGGGGGGGGGGGGGGGAAGGGGAGAAGGGAGGCGAGGTGGTTTGGAATGAAAAGGAGAAAAGACATTAAGATGATGGAAAGTTTTTCTTATTTTTCCATCCTGCCCCTTCCCCATTTCTCTGTCTCTCTCTTTGTCTCTCTCTTTTTCTCTTTCTCTCTCTCTCTCTCTTTCTCTCTCTCTCTCTCTCTCTCTCTCTCTTTCTCTTTCTGTTTCTTTCTCTCTCTCTCTCTCTCTCTCTCTCTCTCTCTCTCTCTCTCTCTCTCTCTCTCTCTCTCTCTCTCTCTCTCTCTCTCTCTCTCTCTCTGTCTTTCTCTCCCTTTCCTTTCATTTACCTCATATTCCTTAGTATAAAAAACGAGCACTGATGAAAATAAATATTTCGATAAATAACAATCAATCAAGTTATCAACGAAATTACTTCCATACACGTTTTTTTTTTCTTTATTTTTTTGTTAATATCTTTGGTTTACAACGTAAATATAAAAAAGGAAATCAAAGAAGTAATGAGAAAAGAGAGAATAGGATATTTAATGAAAAAAATTAAAACAAGAAATAAAGGAAGAGGGAATAAGGAGAAGGAAGAGACGATGAAAGACAATGGAATAAAGGAAAAAAAAATAAGAAGGAAAAATGAAAAATGAAAGAAGAAAAACTAATAAACGAAAAAAAGATAAAAGAAAAAAATAATGAACGAAAAAAAAAGATAAAGAAAAAAATAATAATAACAATAAAAAAGAAGATAAAAAAAAGGAAAAATAGATCGCACGAAAAAAAAAAAAATCCTCCACCCCCCTTTAAAGAAAGAAAAAAGAGAGAGAAAGAGAAAAGAAAAGTGAGAAAAAAAAGGAAAATAATAATAGGAGGGACAATTTCTCACCGGCGGCCATACCTCATCCTCTGCCGCTATTGTTCGCAGGTGTCTTGTTGAACTTAATGGGTTCCGAGCCCAAAAAAAAAGTTTTTATCATCATAATTCACAAAGGTGTAAATTTATGGAAGCTTTTATATCCGGGATTATACGCGCATATGAGTTGTTTTTGGGGAGAATTATCTGCATCTGATCAATATTGGCGGAGAAAGATAATGATAAAAGATAAAGCCGTTTGTTCACTCACCGCGCTGGGATAGGTTAGCTTGGAGGAGTGGGGAGGGGGGGGGGGGGGTAGGGGGCTCAAGGGGGTTGAGGAGGGGTCATGGAGGAAGGAAGGGGAGGATTGAGGGGGTTCTTTTCAGCGGTGTTGGGGGGGGGGGTAGTAAGAGGTGGTCTTTGTAGCAGAAGCGGAAAAGGAGGTTCGTTTGTGGGGGGGGGGGTCGTCTTAAAGAAAGTAAGAGAGGGGGATACCTTTGTTGAACGGATGCAGGGAGGGGGGTGGGGTGGGTGGGGGGAGTTATCGGTAGGGAGGGGTTCTTTTGCGGGGGGGCGTGGGGGGGGACACTTAGAATTCGACATTTTTTTTTTTAAGTGGGTTCTTTTGTGGGGGGGGGGGGGGGCAAGGAGTGGGGAGGGGTTTGGGGTTACAGAATACAAGGAGAGAGAGGGGTGGTGGTCCTTTGTGTGGGGTCAGGGTAAGGGATTTTAAAAGAAGGGGAAAGGGGGTATTTAAAGGGAAGGAAAGAGGGGGTATTTAAAAAAAAAAGAGGGAGAGGGAGGCAGGAGAACATTCTGTAAAGAAGGGGAAAGCGCGTTTTAAAGGGAAGGAAAAGGGTTATTCTAACAGGAAGGAGAAGGGATTTTCTAAAAGGAAGGAGAGGGAATATTTGATAAGGAAAGGAATGAGATATTTTACAACGAAGGAGAAGGACATTTTAAAAGGAAAGAGGGTACATTTTAAAAGGAAGGGGAAGAGACATTTTAAAAGGAAGGGGAACGGACTATTTCAAAAGGCAGGAGAAGTGGAGGTGGGTGGATATACATGTGGAGGGGGGGGGGGGCTTCCAGAAAGACCAGGAACAGGGAACATAAGTCACAAGTACTTGCGCACACAGACGCATGGCGAAACATACGCACACACAACTTGGCACATTTACATGAATACTTTTCTCGTGATATAAGAGTAATGGAGGAAGGGAACATATGTCATGGCCATTGCAATAAGTCACAGCAATTATAGTTACAATAATTCCACACTCGCACAGTCGCATAGATGTACACACGCAGATAAATGAAACGTACATGCTCACATATAGATGTACATAGAAATATAAATGAGATACACATACACAAACATTCTCTTTCTTTCTCTCTCTCTCTCTCTCTCTCTCTCTCTCTCTCTCTCTCTCTCTCTCTCTCTCTCTCTCTCTCTCTTTCTCTCGTTCTCTCTTTCTCTCTATCTATCTATCTATATATCTATCAGTCTGTCTATCTGTCTATTTGTCTGTCTATTTATCTATCTATTTCTCTCTTTCTTCACCTCTCTCTAACTCTCTCTATCAGTCTGTCTATCTGTCTATTTGTCTGTCTATTTATCTATCTATTTCTCTTTTCCTTCACCTCTCTCTAACTCTCTTTCTCTCTCTCTCTCTCTCTCTCTCTCTCTCTCTCTCTCTCTCTCTCTCTCTCTCTCTCTCTCTCTCTCTCTCTCTCTCTCTCTTCCTCTCTTCCTCTCTCCCTCTCTCCTTCTTTCCCTCCTTCTCTCCCTCTTTCCCTTTATCCCTCTCTCTCTCTCTCTCT
>NC_061859.1:14711571-14719071 GCF_019202785.1 Penaeus chinensis
GATTAAAAAATAGAGTGAGGAGAGAGGAAGGAAACAAAACACAACGAAGAAGAAGAACAAAAACAGATAAAGAGAACGGGAAAGGTAGGCGAAAGGGAAGGAGAGAGAAAAAAGAGAAAAAAAGGGGAAAAATAGGCAGGCGGTCGGGCAAGAGGGGGGAAGGGGGGAGGGGGGATGTTCGCGAAATTCAAAGTTAGGCAAATATTAGTTATGATATAGAACGAAGCCTCCTCCAAACTTTCACATTATCTGAAGCATAACATTCAATGGCGGACAAAAGATGGATGAAGCAATGTAAATAAAGAGTGGGGAAAGAATGGCCTTATATCAGTCGTTTTGAAAATACGTTTATGATTTAATGGTATGCACAGACGTGGATTTCTTTCATCTCAGGTTTGTAAATGCAACCTTGTTTTACGACCCTCCTTTCGCAGTGGGTGTAAACAGAGGGAATATAGATATTTAAATAGATAAGTGAGGAAACGAAGAGAGGAGAGAAGATAGCAAAATAGAGAGAAAGTGTCAAAGTGTGGATGTGGATAGGGAAGTGCGGAATTTTTTTTCTCTTTGTCCCTTTCTCTCTCTCTCTCTACCTTTCTCTTTCTTTCTCTCTTAAGACAGAAAAACAAAGAGTCAAAGGGACAATGAGACAGAGACACAGAGAGACAGAGAGATAAAGAGACAAAAAGAGAGAGAGAGAGAGAGAGAGAGAGAGAGAGAGAGAGAGAGACATTATGTGTGTGTGTGAGAGAGAGAGAGAGAGAGAGAGCGAGAGAGAGAGAGAGAGAGAGAGAGAGAGAGAGAGAGAGAGAGAGAGAGAGAGAGAGAGAGAGAGAGAGAGAGAGAGAGAGAGAGAGTGTGTGTGTGTGAGAGAGAGAGAGAGAAAGAGAGAGAGAGAGATAGAGAGAGAGAGAGAGAGAGAGAACGTAATACTCGAATACCGAGACAAGCACGAGAGAAACGAGGCGGATAAATTGCGAAAGTGGAATGCAAGTTGAAAGGAGTGCAAGAGATGTACAGCAACATACCAGGGTAGAGGAAAGAAAGTTAGGACTAAGAACGAAGAAAGAAGGAAGGAAAGAAAGATTAAAAAATGGAAGGGGGGAGGGAGGGTGATAACAGACAAAAATAAGGAAGGCGAAGAGAGAGAGACAGACAGACAGACAGACAGACAGACAGAAAAGACAGACAGACAGACAGATAGAAAGACAAAGGGACAAAGAGACAAAGAGACAAGGAGAGAAAGAGACAAAGAGACAGAGACACAGAGAGACAGAAATAAGATACTAACAAAAATGAAGGAATAAATAAACGGTAGATGAGAAAAGGAAAGAAAGAAAGAAGAAAGGAATATAGAGAGACACTGATAAAAAAATAGATAGAAGCTGAATAAATGGAGGAAAAAGAAAATGAAGGAAAAGCTATAAAAATAAAGAAGACAGATAACAGGGGAAGACACTGATAAAAGATAAACAGAGGAAGGTGATAAACTGAAAAAACAGATATGCTGTGCATGATAAACTGGAGAAAAAAAAAAAAAACTTTGTCCCCTAATTATACTTTTAATAAACCCTGAAAAATGTATTAAGGCTAATGTGTAGAATAACCACATAAAATTCAGTTGAGAATACGGTGTTTTTTTTAGGTTTTATATTACGTCATTAACGCACGATAAAGTCATTTTTTTCCTCCGAACTTTCTGCGAATTTTGTTACCGTAAAAGAAAAAAAAAGTAAAAAAATCATATATCTTTTGAATTTGTAATTTACACTGTGGATCAATATGGCCCACACGAGAGAGAAAAAAATGCATATATAATTGCACCTAAATATATACAATTGCGTAATGTTTTTTCTTTCCATATCGACTTTAATTGCAACGTCCCCCCCCCCCCACCCTCAAAAAATAAATAAATAAATAAATAAAACAAAAAAAAATATTAAAAAAGACTCTATCATATTTTTCAATTAACAGTTATTATCAACAGTGACGTCGAAAAAAAGTTTACCTCTACCATGATATCCCGCCGTTTGTCACCCAGCTTTCAGATTGCGTCCAGCGGCAAAAATTGTCTCCGCATCATAACCTGTTATCAATGGGACCTTAGTAGCTAAATGCACACTGTCGCTTATTTACATTATGAATCGCCCAGCAAATTTTTTAACGATATAGACTGTCCTCCTCTCTCGCCACTGTGTCCACACCTCTCGAACACACACACACACACGCACGCACGAGGCTGTACATATTTACTGTCCGTATGTGTGCATGTGTTCATTGCACTGTCCTTTCCCACATTTATTTCATTCTCTCCCATACTTTTATGTTGGGCCTGTACTGGACTCGATATATACACCGCTGATAATCTGTTGATTTTTTCCTCTGCTTTTAATAAATTCGGTTCGTTATTTTTTTTTTTTTTTTTTACTTCACACAACGTACTTTAATATTTGACATCGCTGTTGTTTTCATATTGAATCCATTTATTAAAGTTCGCTCTCTCTCTCTCAAAAACAATAATGATAATAATAATAATGATAATAATAATAATAATAATAATAATAATAATAATAACAATGATAATAAACGTAGTAATAATTATTATTTCTGTAATAAAGATAATAATAGTAATGACAGTGATAATAATAATAATGGTAAAGAGGAAAATGAAAAAAAAAATAGTAATGGTGATGATGATGATAATAATAATGAAAAGGATAATGATAATAAAGATAATAATAATGTCAGTGATATTCATAAAAATAATAATAATTGATACTGATGGTAATAATAATAGCAATGATGATGATGATGATAATGATGATAATAGTAATAATAATAATAATAATAATAATAATAATAATAATAATAATAATAATAATAATAATAATAACAATAATAATGTCAATGATAATAATGATAATAATAATGATAATAATAATAATAATAATAATAATGATAATGATGATAATAATAACAATAATGATAATGTTATAAATCATAATAATAACAATAAAACTAATAATGAAAATAATGATGATGGTAATAATTATAACAATAATAATGATTATGATGATAATTATAATTATGATAATAACAACAATGATAGTAATAATCATAGTAATGACGCTGATGATATTGATAGGAATATGAATAACTGAAGTTGGACACTAAAGGTAAAAAAATGCAAAAACTAAATGTAAAAACAAATAAGTGTTAGTAATGTTAACACTAACAAAAATATAGTATTGCAATATCATTGATCATTCTGGCGTGTTCACGAATCCACTGTAATGGCACATTTTAATAAATAATTAACACATATATAAAGACTCACCCAAACACTCAAGGGGTCAATATATAAAACATATAAATAGATATTTTCCTTAATACACATACACAAAACACGCAAATAAACGCATGGATAAATGAATTAACATAAACGCAGGCGCACACATACACAGACACAGGCATACTCTTACATAGATTCAGTCACACATATACATGTGCTCACACAACCACAAAAACAGGCACACATACACAAATACAGTTACACGCATACACAAACACACGCACACACATACACAAACACACGCACACACACAAACACACCTATAAACACACACAAACACACAAACACAAACAAACACACACACACACAAATACACAAACACAGGTACACACAAACACAAACAAATACAATCACACACAAACACACAAAACACAGGTACACAGCAACAAAACCAAACAAAACCACAAACACCGTCACACAAACACAAAGCCATTCGCACATGCTCTCGCCCCCGAGCACACACCCCATGGATCAGTATATTATATACTGCTGATATTCCGCCGAGATTAACTGTCATGCTAACACACACGCGCAGTGTAGCGTCGGGGAAGCGAGTGTAGTCAGGCAGGTGTAGCAGCAAAGCGTGTGTGATCACACCCATTAATACTTAATCGGGCTGTAATGTATACACTCCTTTATATCGTATGGAATGTTGAAGCTTAGTAGTTCTAATGAATGGTCTATAATTCACAGTAAGCCCGGCGAATGTTATGTTTAGATATCAGGAACGAGACCCTCACATGATACCTGGGGGCCCGACACGACATGTATATGTATAGATTTAAACAAACACACACCGACAAATGTGTATGTGTGGCTTTGTATGCACGCACATATATAAGTTCACACACGCAAACACATATGCACATTCGTTTTATATTTATCCTCATATTTTATCATATAATAAAAACAAATCAAAACAGTAAACGAAAATAAACAAACAAACAAACCAGGAGGCGATTCAAACAAACACACTAAAAACAAAACAAAGAGATTCTGACGCTTCTAAAGAATTCCTTGTCAACATCACTCCAAGTGTTTCTGCAATTAAATCATTCTCAAGAGTGAATTACCTCCTCTTGGGTCAAGGCAACACTTTGCTTATTAAGGGAATAACTACTGATTTTCTCCGTAGCTATTCAAGGTATATTAAAAATGGGTAGGGAATGTGATTCTGAACCTTTTTTTTTTAAGATTAGAATAAAGCTTGATTGCTTATAATGTTTCCATCTTGAATTATAATCTTGTGAGTAATACATTTTTTTCTCTCTCTTTCAGAAAATATATCACGATGGAGACAAAAATGGCAACGACCGGATTTTACTTTGCCCTACAAGATGGCGGCTCGAGATTGATTACCTTCTGACCGTGTGATGCATGTAAACAAAAACAGGAAAAATGGCCGCGCTAATCCAACCCCCCCCTCCTCCTCCTCTCCCCCCTACGCACACGCACACACACAGAACAAAAAAAGAGATGAAGAAGACCAAACAAACGGAGAAAAAGAAAAAGAAAAGCGAGAGATAGAAAAGAAAAAAAGAAAAAAAAAATAAGAAAGTCTGCTAGTCCTGACACACACACACACACACACACACACACACACACACACACACACAAAGCTGTATCTAATTTTATGTTCTCGAGCAACAACACACATTCATCTTGTGAGTAAAAACAAAGTCTCGGCTACGTCGACCATTACACAGAGAATATAATGGGAAGTCATACAAACCCCATGCTCAACACCCACAAGACAACAAAGCAAAACATATCAGAAGGAACTTTTTCATTGTAAATCAAGACCCTATTCTGGAGACCCGTAAATCTCACACTTAGATAAGGAAGGACGATAATAAATGGAAAAACTATGAGATCCAAGACAATTTACGGGGCAAACGGGGCCTATTCGAGGCCCATTAGACCGTCGCAGCTAAGGCCTAATGCGACCACCCATCTAAGCCGGTCGCATATATCAAGGTTATAATGTCGACGTATCACTGAGATGCGTTTGCTTCGGGGGCGAAATTCTGTTTCTCGCGGCCAGGAGAGAAATAGACCTAAGGTATATCAGTCTACCTATTTATATTTTTGCTTTATATCGATACGTTTGTGTGTGTGTGTGTGTGTGTGTGTGTGTGTGTGTGTGTGTGTGTGAGTGTGTGTGTATGTGTGTGTGTTTTCAACATGGCTTTCCTGTCATATTCGACTCCCAAATCTATCAAAGTATGTATTATATATATATATATATATATATATATATATACGTATATATGTGTGTGTATATATATATATATATTATATATATAGAGAGAGAGAGAGAGAGAGAGAGAGAGAGAGAGAATGAGACAGACAGACAGACAAGCAGACAGAGAATATAGGGAATAAAATCTTTAAAAAAAAAAACCTTAATATTTCATCACAAAAGTACCAATCTCTGACAAGACCTGACAGGAAATTCCTCTGGAAATAGATCTCACGCTTCCCGTATCATGCATTTACCGCCACTAGTGAGAGTACAAGACTACCATGCATGACGACCCGAGGAGCCCCAGACAAAGAGGATGTGCATGACGGTGCTCTTACGTCACAAAGACCGATTACTTACGAGACGATGGTTTGTAAGTCATGTAAAAGGCAATTAAATTCCGCTTGCTGCCACGGGAAAACCAACCTTATGATATCTCCCAGTCGAGGAGTCACTTAAGCCCCTCTTTCTCGGAGTTGCACTCGACATGGCGTCCACCGACTTCAAGTTTATGAGCCCACATTTGTCCTGTTCATAGATATTCTTCACTCGATGGTGTGGTATAAGGTATGAAATTGATTATAATCTTAATTTGAATCAGTTTGATTCCATGGCTGGCGATAAAACACTCGATAGGCAGTTTCGAATAGATGGCGTTTCCCTAAAATGGCGAACTCGCTCATAAGATATTGATAATTATTGATTATCGTTATTCTTTATCGTTCATTCATATCCCTATGTATACACAAAGTGATCGCGCCATTAGAAAAACGATATTAATAAATAAAAAAAAAAAGGTAATCAATTGTACATTATATTTTCCACATCGAACTTGCACACACTAAGTGAAATGAGAAAAGACGCAAAATAATGAAAAAACGCCATAAACCATTCAAAAATTGCAAGAGAGAGAGAGAGAGAGAGAGAGAGAGAGAGAGAGAGAGAGAGAGAGAGAGAGAGAGAGAGAGAGAGAGAGAGAGAGAGAGAGAGAGAGAGAGAGAGAGAGAGACAGAGAGAAGAGGTTGAAAAAAAAAAAAAAAAGGATGATAGGGGCGGGAATGAATGATTTGCATTCACGGGGCCTTCCCACCGAGGCTGATTATTATTCACGAAGGGTATGTATGGGCAGACACGCCACGGAAGGACCGCCATGATGAATGTGTAACCCACGGTGAGGTCTCAGGGGCTGCCACCATCCTCGTCCTCTGCCACCTTTTCCCTCCGCGGGTAATTGCTTTTGTTCCAGTCTAAGAAAAAAAAACCCTTTTTTTGAGGGGGGGGGGGAGGTTAGATTGGTATTTGTAATCCTGGATCTTTGTTTCTTTTGTCGCTTATTATTGTTTTGCTTGTTTGTGTTTTATTTGTTTTTTGTTTTTTTATGTTTTTTTCATATGCTTTTTTGGTGATACAATCTTTTTCCTTCATTTTCTCCATAGGCTTTCAAAATACCCTCAACTTTTTCCCCGCTCCAGACCCTCTTTCCCCACCCCCCCTAAAAATACCGAATTTTCCCCTAGACTATCAGTCCCCCTCCTGACCAATTTTTTTCTCCCCTAATTTCCCCCTTTTCTCCCCCGCATTCCCCCTTTTTCTCCCCCGCATTCCCCCTTTTTCTCCCCCGCATTCCCTCTCGCCTTGACTTGCGTGAGTCCAATACCAGCAGTAATGACACTGACTGGCACGACCATGGGGTGGTGAGGAGAGGGGTGCCATTATGAATTTCTTCGGTAATTGGCACTCCCACGCTCACCACGAAAATACGATTAGAACGAAAGAGAGGAAAGAAGGGAGATGAGAAGGAGACGAAGAAGGAGGAGGAGAAGGTGGTGGAGGATAAGGAAGGAGACGAACCAAAAAAAGAGGGGGAGAAAGAAGAGGAAAGGAGACGAAGAAGAAGGAGGAG
>NC_061859.1:14731571-14744071 GCF_019202785.1 Penaeus chinensis
TAATATGCATTATCATCTCTCACCCTAAGTTCCCGTAAGTCACCTCAAATGCTGACTTAACCCCTCCTCCCCTCCCCCCCGACCTCCCCCCCCTCATCCCTACCTACTTATTTTTTAGTCTTTCTTTATCCCCACGAATCATTATCTTTCTTTCTCTCTTTCTCTCTCTTTCTCTTTCTCTTTCTCTTTCTCTCTCCCTCTTTCTCTTTCTTTTTCTCTTTCTCTTTCTCTTTCTCTTTCTCCTTCTCTCTCTTTCTCTTTCTCTTTCTCTTTCTCTCTCTTTCTCTTTCTCTCTCTTTCTCTCTCTCTCTCTCACTCCTTCTCCACTCCTTTTCTCCATTTTCATTCTCTCCTTCTATTCTCTCGCAAAAATACAACTCCAACATGAAATAAATAAACAATTAAAGATGAAAAATAACAAATAAACGAAAATGGAAATAAAAGGCAAAAGACAAAATAAATAAAGAAAAATAAAAAAAACGCATGTGAAATAAATCAACAAAAAATGACAAATGCACGAAAATAAGAAATAAAAACAATAAAAACAACGTAAAATAAATAAACAAACAAACAATTAAGAAAAAAACAACAGACAAAACACCGAAAAAACTAAACAAAACAAAACAAAAATAATAATAGCAAAAAAGTAATAATAAACTAAAAATAATAAATATAATAATAACAAAATAATAGTAATAATAATAATAGTGAAAATAGTAACAACAAAATAATAATAATAATAATAATAATGAAAATAGTAATAACAAAATAATAAGGATAACAAAAAATAATAAAAACGATAATAACAAAAAGAATGAAAATACTAATAACCAAAAATAATAAAAATAATAACAAAAAAATAATAAAAATAATGAAAAAATAACAGAAATAATAATAACAAAACAAAAAGAAATGATAAAAATACTAATAAGAAACTAATGATAATAACCAAAAATAATAAAAATGATAAAAACCGGGTTACGAATAGAGTGCGTAAGGAGGATCCGGATCTGTTACTTTTTTAATATCATGATGGCTTCCGGCAATTCACATATCTTACAATTAATCGGTTCATATTTTCGAGCATATTGTGTGCTGGCGATGCGCTCTTCTTCTTCCTCCTCCTCCACTTCTGAGCTTCTGTTGTTACTGTTGTTGTTGTTGTTGTTGTTGTTTTTTTCTTTATTTCATTTTTCTGTTTCTGATCTTTTCATATCGTTAGTGTTGTCTTTTCTTTGTTTCCTTTTTTCCGTTTCTGATCTTTTCTTATCGTCATTGTTGTCTTTTCTTTTCTTTTTCTTTTTCCTTTCCTTTTTTTCTATCTTTTCTTATCGTTATTGCTGTTTTTCTTTATTTCCATTTCCCGTTTCTGATAGTTTCTTATTGTTATTGCTGTCTTTTTTTTTCTTTTTCGTTTCTGATTGTTTCTTATCGTTATTGCTGTTTTTCTTTATCTCCTTTTTCCGTTTCTGATCTTTCTTTTTTTTTCTTTATGGCGGTTATTGCTGTTATTTGTTTTTCTTTTCTGTTTCTGACCTCTTCCTATTTTTATTGTGGTTATTATGGTTATTGTTGTTTTTCCTCCTCCTCCCCTTTTCTTTCCTCTTCCTCTTCTTACCTTTTTATTTCTTCATTATGCTTATTATTGTTTTTCTTCCCTCTTCCGCTTCTGACCTTCTCCTGTCTTTATTAGGATTATCGCTATTGTTTTTGTTTGTTTTTGTTTCGTCTTTTTGTTTTAAGGTGTTATGGCTAGTTTATATCGTGACTATAATTGTGATTATGATAATGGTATTGTTTATGATAAGAGTGATTAACAATGATAAAGATGAGATAGTGAAATTAACAGTTAGAATGATGATGATATCAATAATAATGATAGTATTAAAATGTAGATGAAGATTAATAATTATAATGATAATAATGATGATGATAATAATAATGATAATGATAATGATGATGATGATAATAATAATTGTAAATATAATAATAATAATAATAATAATAATAATAATAATAATAATAATAATAACAATGATGATAATAAAAGCAACAATAATAGTAACATTACTTATAATGATATAATGGTAATGATAGTTCTACTAATATTAATAACAATTATTATTATTATTATAATAATAATAATAATTATTATTATTATTATTATTATTATTATTATTATTATTATTATTATTATTATAACAGCAACAATAACAATAATGATGAAAATAATAATAATGTTTATAGTAATAATAATAATAGTAGTAGTAGTAGTTGTAGGAAAAATAATAATGATTATTATAATAGTAATGATAATAATAATAATAATAATCATAATAATAATAAAAATAATAATGATGATAATAATAATAATAATCATAAAAGTAATAACAATAATAACAATAATAATAATAATAAAAATAATAATGATAATAATAAAAGTCCTATAAATGATAATAACATAGAGGGAGAGAAAGGGAGGGAAAGAAAAAGCGAGAGAGTGAGAGCAAGCGAGCGAGCGAGCGAGAGAGAGAGAGAGAGAGAGAGAGAGAGAGAGAGAGAGAGAGAGAGAGAGAGAGAGAGAGAGAGAGAGAGAGAGAGAGAGAGAGAGAGAGAGAGAGAGAGAGAGAGAGAGAGAGGGAGAGAAGGGAAAGTGAGAGAGAGAGAGAGAGAGAGAGAGAGAGAGAGAGAGAGAGAGAGAGTGAGAGAGAGAGAGAGACAGAGACAGAGACAGAGACATTGAATAAATAAATCTAAAAAATCATCGAAAGAACGAAAGTCTACGAAAGTCCACCTCGGAGAGCGTACGCGGCGGAGACCAGGTGAACATCGGACTCCCTTACGTAATAGCCAGCTGGTCATAAACGATAAGAACCTTAGAATCCAGAGCTCAAGAAACCTATGAGTGGCTGGATGGCGCAGTGGCACCCTCCTCGCCCAAATTGTTAATTCCAGCTGATCCTACAAAGGCCAGGCCCCGCACGGATTCCATATAAACTACATTAAGGTCAATAATAGGATAATTTCCCCTGGGCGCAGGGGGGCGAGCGGCGACCTCCTCCCTCCTCCTCCTCCTCCTCCTCCTCCTCTAGGTCTTCCCCTCTCTTCCTCCTACTCTTTCTGCTCTCATCCCCTTCCCCCCCTTTCTCCCCTTCCTCTTCCTCCCCCAGCTTCCTCCTCCTAATCCCCCCCTCCCTCCTCTTTCCCCCCCATTCCTCCCCATTCCCTTTCCTCCTACTCCTGCTTCCTTCCCCTACCCCCGTTCCCCCTCCGTCTTCCCCCCCCCCTCTTCCCCTTCCCTACCCCCTGGAACAGCCCCATCCTTTCTGCTTACCCTCGGGCCAACAGTTCAAACTCACATGTCTTCATTTGTGTAGAGTTTGGTTGTTGCCACACGCACACAGCACTCTGGCCGTTTCTGTTCTCCCTTCCCCTTCTTCCTCCCTTCCTTCAGCCCCTTCTAACCTCTCCCTATCCCCCCCACCCCCACTTCTGCCCTCCTACCCCCTTATCCCTCTATCCCTCTATCCCCAAGGCTGTACCTCACCCCTTAGTCTCCCCCTCCACCTATCACCGATACCCCCCCCCCCCTTTCCCTCCCCTCGCGCCCCTTTTCCTTTTTTTTAGTTTTTTCTTTCGACGTGTGTCTCTCTCTCTCCTTCCAGGGCCATTTTATCGCTTTTGTTTAGTTTATTTTCTGTGTCTCGTTTTCTCTTTTCAATTTAGTAAGTATTGTTAAAAAAATAAGTTTTTTCACGCATTTGATTATCATATATTTTCTTCTTTTTATTTTTCTGAACTAATCTTTTATTCAAACTTTTTTTCTATTTTTTTTTTCTTTTTTTCTTTATTTCTCCTTGTCATCCAAATCGATTCCAGGGAACGAAGAGCGCACGATACTTTCTTCCTGCGACGTATATACGAATCCAGGCTTTGTTGTGACGACCTGTTTCGTCTTCTTTTTATTATTATTGTTCTACTACTTCTACTTCTTCTTCTTCTTCTTCTTCTTCTTCTTCTTCTTCTTCTTCTTCTTCTTCTTCTTCTTCTTCTTCTTCTCTCTCTCTCTCTCTCTCTCTCTATCTATCTATTTATCTCTTTCTCTCTCTTTCTTTCTCTCTCTCTCTCTCTCTCTCTCTCTCTCTCTCTCTCTCTCTCTCTCTCTCTCTCTCTCTCTCTCTCTCTCTCTCTCTCTCTCTCTCTCTCGCTCTCTCTGTCTCTCTCTTTCCCTCCCTTTCTCTCCTTCCATTTCTTTCCATCTTCCACGGAAAGAACTCATACAAGGAACACAGCGCCATTCAAAGCATTTAAATTCCAGGTGGTCTTCTCACGCAATAGACGAATTTGTTTCACCTTCGGATTCTAGTAAGTATTTACACGGCAGCAGATGCTCTCATTGTCACCCGAGGTCGTGTAACACTGAAATCGGATTACCAGTGGGAGAAAAAAAAATGAGCAGGTAATTTTTGCAACGAAATCTCAACGAATGGCATTTGCAGACACGTGTATACCTGCCAGGCATTGTAGTTAGGTCGAATTATTGCAACTCAAGTGTTTTTTTTTTTGTGTGTGTTCTGTCTGTCTTGAGAGTCTATCTGTATATCTGTTTGTATCTATTATTTCTCTCTGCTTAACTCTCCCTCTCTCTATTTCTCTCTCTCTCTCTCTCTCTCTCTCTCTCTCTCGCTCTCTCTCTCTCTCTCTCTCTCTCTCTCTCTCTCTCTCTCTCTCTCTCTCTCTCTCTCTCTCTCTCTCTCCTTCCCTTCTTCCTTCTTCCTCTCCCTGTCTGTCACATTACAGACTGAAAAAACCCAGAAAAAAAGAAATATTTCATGACAACTTGAAGATATGAATGAACAAAAGTCACTTAGATTAATACAAAAGCTAATGTCTGCGAAAATAAACATATCCATTCCCAATCATTATTATGCTGATAATGGCAATCATCATCAACAACAACTACAGCACCATTATGTTGTCAAGAGATCAACATTATTTTGATAATAACTTGGCTTTCCATCCATCAGCCTTAGTTGAAAACCTCATTAGTAGATTAATAAGAGAAATCGCCCCGTTGGCCTTTTGTGAGAATCTTCGAGTTTTTGTTTTGGACACGAGAAACAAAGGAGGAATAAGAACGGACGGATGAAAGGGAAGAAGAGACAGGTAATGGACGAGGCAAGCCGTAATTAACTCATCCTTGGCAATGTCTTTTTTCGTGTATGCTTGTTTATGCAAATGCATGAGTGAGTCTCGGATTCTTTGCCAAGGAAGCGTAGTTTGTTTTGTGATTGTTTTCCAGTTCCTTTGTCTTTTTGTTAGTCCATTTCGTTACTTCCTAAATTCTTCTTTATCACTATTTATCCTGTGGCTATCCTATTTATTATCCGGTTTTATTTCATATTCCCATTCTTTATTCCCGTTCCTTAAACTCACATTCTCAACTTCAACTCACTCTGTTATTCTCCTAACTCATTACACACTCAGTAATCGTAATGGCCACAAGACAGAACCTCTCCTCAAAACATTTTCATTCCCCTGTCGACCTGAAACCCCCATTCTTCGTTTTCTCCTACCCCGCCCTCTCTCTCTCTCTCTCTCTCTCTCTCCTTCGGTCTCTCTTTGTCTCTGTTTTTCGCTGTCTCTATCTGCCTGTCTCTCTCTCTCTCTCTCTCTCTCTCTCTCTCTCTCTCTCTCTCTCTCTCTCTCTCTCTCTCTCTCTCTCTCTCTCTCTCTCTCTCTCCCTCTCTCTCTCTCTCTCTCCTTCTCTTTATCCCTCCGTCCCCTTTTCCCATCTTCCATTTCCCCATCCTTATCCCTTCCCCTTTCTACCCACTTCCCTCCTCCCATTTTCCCCTTCATCCCTATTTTTCCTTTCCCCTTTTCCATTCCCTCTCTCGCTCCCTCCCATTCCCCCTTCGACCCCATTAGAAATAGTCCTCCCACCATATAGGTATGGGGATCTGGGTGTCCTTTTTTATAGGGGTCTGACCCTGCTCTAATGGGCTGTCGGTCTTGCTGCAACCTACGGCGGTGTAAGTTACCATGAAATATTGGTGGACTTAATGGGCTCTCCCTCTTCTTACAGGAACCTACGGTGGCATAAGTCAGCATGATATGTTGCCAGGCATAATGGCTGGTTTGGATTCACTTGGAGGGGGAAAGGAAGGGAAGAGGGAGAGAGGGGAAGAGGGGAAGAGGGAGAGAGTGGAAGAGGGAGAAGGGGGAAGAGGGAGAGAGGGGAAGAGGGAGAGAGGGGAAGAGGGGAAGAGGGAGAGAGGAAGGGAAAAGGGAAAGGAGGGAAGTTTGGATTCACGTGGAGGGGGAAAGGAAGGGAAGAGGGAGATAGTAGAAGAGGGGAAGAGGGAAGGAGGAAGGGAAAAGGGAAAGAAGGGAAGTTTGGATTCACGTGGAGAGGGAAAGGAAGGGAAGAGGGAGAGAGGGGAAGAGGGGAAGAGGGGAAGAGGGAGAGAGGGAGTAAAAGGGAAAGAAGGGAAGTTTGGATTCACGTGGAGGGGGGAAAGGAAGGGAAGAGAGAGAGAGGGGAAGAGAGAGAGGGTGGAAGAGGGAGAGAGAGAGGAAGAGGGAGAGAAGGGAAGAGGGAGAGAAGGGAAGAGGGAAAGAGGGCAAGAGGGAGAGAGGAAGGGAAAAGGGAGAGAAGGGGAGTTTGGATTCACGTGGAGGGGGGAAAGGAAGGGAAGAGGGAGAAAGGGGAAAAGGGGATGTAGGAAAGGAAGTGAGACTGGGGGAAAAGTAGATAGAGGAAAAGGGAGAGAGGGTGGAAAAGGAATAGGGAGAGAGAGTGGAAAGGGGAGAGAGGAAGGCAGTGAGAGAAGGGAGAAGAAAGAGAAAGGGGAATGGGGGGAAAGGGAGAAATGATAGGAAGAGGCAAAGAGGGGAACAGTGTCAGAGGAAAGGAAGGGGGAGAGAGGGGAAAAGGGACAGAGGAAGGAAAATGAGAGAGGAGAGGAAATGAAAAGAGCAAGGGAAATGGAAAAAACTGATAAACTGGGGAGAGGAAAGGATGGAGACGGAAAAGTGGTGAAAGGGGAGAAGCAGAGAAGGAGAAGAAAAGAGGGGTGAAGGAGAGAGTGAAAGAGTGAAAGAGGGAAGAAAGAGAGCGTACGAGGGGTAGTAAGGTGGAGCTGAGGGTGGGGGTAAGGGCGGAGAGAGGGGGGGGGGGCGCAGGAGGGGAGGGGAAGGTCCGTCGAGAACAAATTGTATATTTCTTTTCGTGCAATTGTGGTTTATTTTGGAATAATAACTGCATGGATTCCGTGTTTGTTTCCCATTTTTTGGTTTGCTTTGTTTACAGGGCTGTGAGGATTTTACGTTCCTGGCCTTCTGTTTGTTTGCTTGTGTGTTTGTCTGAAGGGCAAATATGATCCCGTATTGTCAAAAGTTTTCTAAAAAGAGGAAAGAAAGAGCGAAAGAGAGGCGTAGATAGATAGATAAAGAGTCCCGTATTGTCTAAGTTTTCTAAAAAAAGAAGAAAGAAAGAGCGAAAGAGAGGCGTAGATAGATAGACAAAGAGAGGAAAAGCGAGAACGAGAAACAAAAACATCGGATTCCTACAAGCGCCTGTCAAATCCCTGGTAGATTTTTCATTTCTATGGAAGCCTTAACCTCTCTGTAAGAAATCCTTTGTCTGCAAAACTTGGCTTCGGGATCCGTGAAGACAGACGTTATAAGTCAACACGCGTTCATCCTGCCAACTGGCTCAGGATCGTGCTGGGCGGATGGGCGGTCGGTCGGGCGGGCGGGTGGGCGTCCTTCCTCGCTCTGGCGGTTGCCTTCGTAATATCTGTTCGTCATCGTGCATGATATGAATGGCTTTCTGGAGATATAATGCTGCATTTCCCCGTCAGGCTCTGAATAACGAATGCCCCTCGATGGAAACTGGCGGATGGTCGATCTCCGGAGGGTCTCGACGGTCTCGGCTCCGCCCCCCCCTGCCCCCCCCCCACGTCCCTCCCACCCCCGAGCGCGTGTTCTCCCGTCGACCAATTAGAGGACGAGGCCGAAACAAAATCGAAACGGCTTGCGAAAAAGAAACGTCAACTTGGCGCTGCAGTTTTTGAGTTTTCTTTTCGTCTTCTTTCCCCTTTTCCTCCTTTCTCCCCCTCCCCCCGATTCTCTTTCTCTTTTGTTTCTTTTATGGTGAAGCCTCTGTACACAGAATAGCCTGTCTCTTCCTTTTATTGAAGCTCCCAAGCGCACCTCTTCTATCAATAAATATAAACACTTGAATGTTTGTTTCCATTTTCTGATTTTTGCCCCCCCCCCTCCCTTCACCCCCCCCCCCTTCGGTATCTAAAGGAAAATGAAATTTGTCTCCCCCCTATGGTACAGGTGTGTAAACAATGGAACTTTAGTCTATAAACTTGAAGTAAAGCGGCAATAGAAATAGAATTTTAAAAATTTGTTTGGGGGGCAACGCCATCATACCGTTCGTTATAGCTGTGTTGTTCATTACAATTCTGCTGTTGATGTTTACGTCATAACACGACGGGGAAAATGCCATCAGAATTAGCCTCTATTTACTTAACACCGCTAAACCGTTTAAAAGATTGTTATGAATGTGTTTATTTTTCCACAGTTAGCCAACAATTAACGCACTCTTTTATTCTGTTGGCCCGGAGGAAGGAATATATACGTACAGTATTTTTCTCTCCGCCCTGTCAGCAGCCGTATCGTGTATCTCTCAGGGGAGGGGGGAGGGGGGAGGAGGAGGCCGCGGGGCGTAAAAGGGGGAGGAGGGGGCGAGAATGGAAAAAGAAAAGACAGAGTGAGACAGAAAGAGGGAGGGAGGGAAGGAAGGATGGTGAGGGTGAGGGTGAGAAGGAGAGGGAGAATGGGAGAAAGAGCAAGGAGGGAAGGAGGGATAGTGAGGGAGAGAGAGAGAGAGAGAGAGAGAGAGAGAGAGAGAGAGAGAGAGAGAGAGAGAGAGAGAGAGAGAGAGAGAGAGAGAGAGACAGAGGCAGAGAGAGAGAGACAGAGAGACAGAGACAGAGAGACAGAGACAGAGACAGAGAGAGAGAGAGAGAGAGAGACAGAGGCAGAGAGAGAGAGACAGAGAGACAGAGACAGAGAGACAGAGAGTGAGAGAGAGAGAGAGAGAGAGAGAGAGAGAGAGAGAGAGAGAGAGAGAGAGAGAGAGAGAGAGAGAGAGAAAGAGGGGGGGGGAGGGGGAGGAGCGAGAGAGAGAGAGTGAGAGAGAGAGAGCGAGAGAGAGAGAGAGAGAGAGAGAGAGAGAGAGAGAGAGAGAGAGAGAGAGAGAGAGAGAGAGAGAGAGAGAGAGAGAGAGAGAGAGAGAGAGAAAGAGAGAGAGAGAGAGGGGGGGGGGGCGGGGAGACAGAGAAGGTGAGATATACACAGATATATATATAAAGGTAGACAGATAGACAAAGACAGACAGACAAACAGAGAAACAAAGGTAGAAACAGAGACAGAAATACAGAGAAACAGGGGCAAAGAGAGACAAGGAAAAGAGAGAGAGAGAGAAAAGGAGGAGAAAAAAGTAGAGAGAACCATAAAAGCGAAAGAATGAAAAACACACTTACACACACATACAAATGAAGTGGAAAAAAAACTAACATTACAAAAAACAAACAAAAAAATTACAAAAACAAAACGTAAAAAAAAGAAGAAATAGGCAGAAGTATCCTTACAGATCTGTTTGTCTTACCCGGAGCCGACAAAGGTGTATGCTAGTATGAGGAACGACCAAGGCTAATGGTTTGTATACAGCACGTAGTATGTTAGGCTGATTTCCCGGTGAGAGGTTAAGGCCTCTTGTAGTGGGGGGGAAAGGGGGGGGGGGGTAGTAGGGGGAGGGGGGAGAGTAAGGGGAGGGGAGGGGAGTGGGGAGAGGGGCGGGGTAGTATAGGGAGGGTGTACGTGGCGGTGGAAGAGGAAGGGGATGAAGAAAACGAAGGAAGGAAGGAAGGATTGGAAGAAGGGTTAGAAAGGTGGATGGGGAGAGGAGGAGACGAAGATGGAAGGAGAGAGGAAGGGTGGATAGGTGGAAGTAGAGAGGAAGGGTGGAAGGAAGGTAGGATGGAAAGGTGGAAGGAAGGAGAGCGAGTAATAGGGTGGAATGAGGAGGGTAGAAGATAGGAAGAATAGTAGAAGGTTGGAAGGGGGAGGATGGAGAATGGAAAAGAGGAAAAAGGGATATAGAAAGGAAGAAAAGACGGAATATTATTGTTATTACTATTAGCTTTATCATTATTACTATTATCATTATAATCATTATGATAAAGATACTATTGATAAGGACAATAATGATAAATCAATGGCAACAAAAATACTTATACAAAAGGGATACGTAAATAAGAAAAAAATAAAGGAAGTAGATATAAAAAAAGTTTCGTCATTCCTGTAATAGAGTATTGAACTTCCTTCACATTTCTTATTGATTTTATTGAATAATCTTGTCTTTCGCTCACTCTTTTTTTTATTTTTTAGAAAGCAGATGCACACCCTCGACCGTTTCTTTGTGTCCCTGAGTACAAATACGTGTATAAAGTCCAATAACAATCAATAACCACTTAAGTGACTCGCAGTATCAATATCCCTAAGGAAAAAAAAAAATAAAGTGGACGAATAAATTTGAATTAATAAATACCCCTTTTGTTCACAGGTGCAGTTGGAAAGCGAGAAAACGTAAACAGACCGTATTGTATTCATTTTCATTTTCATTCATACAAACAGACAGGCAGACTGTAAACACAAATTCACAAAGTCTCATTCACTTCTGACGTATGCAATGACGCATCTTTATTCCGCGGTCGATAGCTGTTTTTTGTTATTATTTATGTGTTTATTTTTATTGATTTCTGAGTGGGTTGTCTTTTGTGAATGGGGGTTCGGAACGGGGGGGGGGGGGGGGGGTGAAGAGAGAGTTTGGTGATTATGAATGTGTAATTTTGATTATACAATTGATGATTACAATAATGATAATGATGATGATGTAAAATCAGAAGTAAATTATCTTAGAAAAGAAGGAAAGCAGAGAGACAGAAAGAGAAAGAGAAAGAGAACTCAATAAACTTTAGGATCGAAACAAAGCAAAAACCAGACAGAAGAGAAACAAGAAGACTTCGATATAAAAAGAAAAGTAGCAGAACTTTGGAGGAAACAGGCGAGGCAGAAAGGGAAGTCCCCGCCAACAAAGTCTGGCAAAGTCTAGCAAAGTCTAGGAAACTGTGTGACCCGCGCCATGATGGATGATAATGGCGAATGTCATCAAACAGATTCAGACTGCAGACGATAATGTCCCCAAAACGAGATCTTTCAAGGCTGATTTTTTATTCAGGTATAAAGTTCAGACATTGCTGAGAGGGATTCCAAGTCGTTCTAATGGCGCACGTCCATTAAAATTCGACCGGGAATAGAAAGAATAAAAGAGACGGGTACTTGGCAACTCGTGCACTGGGAACGGGGAGGGGGAGGAGGAGAGAGGGGATGGGGGGGGAGAGGAGGGGTTTGCGTCTCGGCTCAAGACCAAAAATTTAAAACAGTTCGCTTCGTTGTTTGTAAATAGTTGAGTATTCTAATGCCTGGATCCATTATTATTTTTTCAGCTTTTCACCTTTATTTATCTGCTTATTTCCCCTCTTTTATTGCCTTGATCTTAATGGCTTGCGCAAATGTCTGAAAATGCTCAGAAGAACTGTGCTTTACTTACGCATGTTATAAGCATGATACATTTTTAATACTTGTGTCAGTATCTATTTGCAGTAAGTATTCCGTAGGTTGAATGCCTTTTAAAAGACCACACACACACACACACACACACACACACACACACACACACACACACACACACACACACACACACATATATATATATATATATATATATATATATATATATGTATATATATATCTGTTTACATAATTAACTCATAAACTTCAATTGGAGATGTTCGCTCAAGATATCATTAATTTCCTCACAATCATTCCTCTAAATAGACGAACAAGACTTTTAAAAATGCATCTTCCAAAAGCATAAATCAAAGCCAAAAAAAAAAAAAAAATCTCGCGACGGCAGCCCCAAAGCACCGCTCCGTCGGACAGTCCTTGTGATTATAAAGCAAAATGTCTTCATTACTTCCATGACGGACGGTAAGTGCGATGTGCGGCCGGCCTGAGAATGCGACCTGTCAGCTGGACCTTCATAGCTCGCCGACCAAGTGGGTATCGCCTTACGCTCGCCGCTTCGTCTTGTGGTGTGACCTGTCGCTGCCACTCAGCGCTCGACACTCGAACCCTTTCCCCAGCACCTCATGCTATTACCCCTTCCCCTTCCTCCTTCCTGCTTGGTTCTACCCCTTCTTCCTTCCCGCCTTGATCTGCCCCGTCTCCCTTCCTCCTTTCCCCTTGTTTCTTCTCCCTTGGCCGGTCCTTTTCCCCTTCTCCACTTTCCATCTCTCCCCTTCTTCTCTAGTTCCGCCATGAACGTATACTGAGTTCCTCACAAGTAAAGAAGAGGA